>NC_132918.1:32496403-32643903 GCF_047675955.1 Chlorocebus sabaeus | reverse complement strand
GGTTTATTTGAAAATTAATTATGTTATTTGGTTTTTCCCAGGAATGAATACAAATCTTGATTGCATAGCTTTTGTGTGTTACCTTTTAGGGAGCTGTAATCAAGTACTAACTGTAAATAACAAATGTAACATTGTTAGCTGTATCCAGGTTTATTCTAAAGTTAAGTGTAGTATATTCTGAGAGTTTGATAAATTTAGAGAATCAACTTTTAAAAATATGTTTTAAAATAACACAAATCAATACTCATTATTTGAGGAACACCTGATTTCCATTTAAAGAATGTTATGTAAACAATAAGTATAAAGTAATATAGTTTAGAAAATTATGAAGTATCTTAAAAGATAATTGGTAAAATGTCTCATAAATTGTTATTCCCAGATACATGGTACTCATATGGCAAAATTTACAATGAAATTTCTGTAACATCACTTTTAATGCAATGCTAATAATACTACTTTCTTCCCTCCTTCATTCACTCAATCACTTTTGTTACAATTTATAAAATGTATATACTAATCTACTCTCCTCGTTTGTCAGTTTCTATATAAATATGTATTTCTAGAAGAAATTTTACAGTGACAAAAGTGGCACTTACTAAAATACAAGTGCTCGCTTTTATCAGTCATCGATATGTCATTAATATGTCTTTCTTATATTTCTAGTCAAAATTAATCATTCCCTATACTGAACTACCATACCAACTTACAGTACCTCTCTAACAGCATTAAGAATTAGAATACTTTATGCTCATTATTGTATGTATATCTTACCTACCATATTAAACTATAAATTCCTTAAGGTTAAACTCATGTTTGTACTGCTTATGTAGTCTCTTAACACCTGGTATATGGGTTGTAAAACGTATATGCTAATTTTTTAATTTATTGGATGAATATTTTAAATGCTGCAGAACAGCTTATTCAAATAAATATTTATTATATGAATAGAAGTATAAGCTAATTTTTAAATCCAGCCTTTAATATTTAGATTTAATAAATTAATCTTTTTATTTCCTTTCATCTATTTCATTTTTTTCCTTGAAATTCCAAAGAAACTGACACACAGAAAATTGCTGGAAACCTTGGGTATATTTTTAAAAATACAGCCCTCTGTACTCCCCTTTTCCTCTACACACTAGTGTAAGAGTACAAAGTTTCAGTTATGCCGGATGAACAAATTCTGGAAATCTAGTGTACAGCATGGTGACTAGAGTTAATGATACTGTGTTTTGTACTTGAAAATTGCTAAGAGAGTAGATCTTAAATACTGTTGCCACAAAAAGGTAAATATGTAAGGTAATGAATATGTTAATTAGTTTGATTATGGCAATTATTTCACAGTGTATACATATATCAAAACATCACATTGTATACTTTAAATATATATAATTTTTATGTGTCAATTACACCTCAGTAAAGCTGGAAAAAATAAAAATATGAGAGTGGGGAAATTTTTTTCTTTAAAAGATAGTTAAGCTTCAGAGAACTGACCAACCACTGTGATATTTTAAGGTAGCATTGAGAAAGAGTATTAATCCGTAAGAGTAAATTAATACCCACGAGAGAAGGAGAAGCAAGTGGACATGGTAGAAACCCTGGCAAGACTCAGAAGGTGAAGGAGCACATTTCTTGGTCTTATATAGTATTATTTTGGTTGTTGTCCCTGAGAAAGCTGACATGAGCAGAGAGCACCTATTATACTCTAAAATAGCTTCTAACTTGACATGTGCAAAAGACTCATTCCTACCCTGGTGAGAAAAGCTGTCACTGAAAAAAGCTAAAGTACTTAATGAATAGGCAGCATCTCTTGTGGGTATTACCAAATGTGGCCTTAAGTAGTGGTTGATCCTGATAGAAAGTAATCAGCCAAGCAGAGCATGAGCAGATCTTGGAACTTCAGAAATATGTTTCTTCAACAAATATTTGTTGAGTGTCAGTTATGTACCAGGCTAGGTGATAGGTATGGAATGACGAACCAGATCAAGAGAGATGACTCTGTCTTTATGAAGTGTAATTTGATAAATAGAAGAAGCAGATGCCAAGTAAATATATAACAAGCATATTGTGATGTAATTCTTATAAATTATAAGTTTTTTAAAGGAAAAGTGCAGAGTGCTATTAAAGAATAAAGACTGGACAGATAAGAGCAGGACAGCAACTTATACTTTATGTAATAGCAATTGAATAATCAGTAAGAAATTATCATTGGCATTTCAAAAGGACCTTGGAAATATCTTGTCTTGAGTGTCAGCCTTGGTTCTCATCCCTAATCTCCCACATACATTTAAATACCATGTCTTGCTAACATTTATCCCCTAAATATTTCTCAAAACCGTATCTTCCTCTCCACCCTCTATTGCCACTGCTCTGGTTAAAGCTTTATTGCTTGCTGCCTGGACTACCCACAACAGCCACTGTGTTTGATTCCTACCTCCAGTCTTCATGAAGGATGAAGTCCAAATTTCTTAAAAGATAGCATACCCTCTGAGTGCTTTAGAGCTCTCCTAACAGAGATATAAACCTAACAGGTTTATATCTTGATATGTTCTGAGTCATACTTTCCACATTACGCTTTTCTGCTTTTTCTTATATTCTAGTCCTTGCTGTTGCTTTTTCCCTTTGTTCAAAATATGGTGTACCAACAACTCCCCCCTCCCCTCACCCCTTGGTTACTAGCTCATGCATCGTCTCCTTTGTAAAAAGCTTTCACCTATCCATCCCATCCCCAGGATGAGCCCCCGTACTTCTGTGTGACCATCTCCATTACTAATATTACTTACCATATTATCGTATAATTACTTGAGACCAGGAAATATCTTACTCACTTTTGTATCCCTAGTGCCTAGTGATAGTAGGCACTCAATAAATGTTTTTAGGTAAATAAGTAAATGGGTTGTCTTAAATTGGCCTCTCATATTCAGTAACTATTAAGTATAGATTTTTAAATATTTATGTTTTAATATATATCCCTCATCATGAAAAATTCAGATTTGAGCAGATATTTAGTCTTAATAATTTGTGCCTGTAATGAGACCTTTATGTGGTTTTTGCTACCTAGTGAGAGCAGTGCCATCTATTGGCCGTAATCGAAAGTGTATCCACTGTTATATCCAGAATTGAGCATAGAGCATCAATGAAACATTTTTAGGAAGACACATCTACGAAAATTTTTTCATGAATTTACACAAAAAACTATCTCATGCATGGCAAAAATAAGTGAAGTAAAATAATCAAATATGCCAACATAGGAGAACGATGTTGTGTCTTGACACAGTAACAGAAAATGTGTATCATCAGCGTTTGCTTTTATTATTTATTTATATCCCAGCTCATTTCTAAAGAAATTATGATTGCTGTATTATTCAATAGAAAAAGACTAAGCCAGAATACAAATGAGTATTCACTCCTATCGTTCTTTAAAAGCTAATTGATACTTTGTGATTTAGATAGCATTTTATTTCCAAAAACATTTAAAGTTTTTACAGAACCATAAAGGTGAGACAAAAAAGATCTCTAAACACAAAATATCTCTAAGCCATGAGAATTGTCTTTTAATGGGAATCCACACCCAGATAAGAAAGGTGGCAGTTCTGTTTGTTAGCCACGTTATTGAAATTTTGTTGTTGTTGTTGTTGTTGTTGTTGTTGTTGTGGTTAGACGGAGTCTCACTCTTGTCACCCAGGCTGGAGTGCGGTGGCACGATCTCAGCTCACTGCAGCCTCTGCCTCCTGGATTCAAGCTATTCTCCTACCTCAACCTCCTGAGTAGCTGAGATCACAGGCGCCCGCCACCATGTCTGGCTAATTTCTGTACTTTTTTAGTAAAGATGGGGTTTCACCATCTTGGCCAGGCTGGTCTCAAACTCCTGACCTCAGGTGATCCATCCGCCTCGGCCTCCCAAAGTGCTGGGATTACAGGTGTGAGCCACGGTGCCTGACGGAAAAAAATTTCCTTTTACTCTATTCACTGATACTGTTTCTTCTGCAGTAACATTTTCACATGTGAAATGAAACTATGTTCAACAGTTAAGTTTAATCAGCAGAAATAAAGCTACGCTGGATTTAGCAGGTGTCAGGGAGTCCTCTGGCTCGCAGTTGTTATCCTGTGAGCATGTATAGTTTAGTGCTACAGTGCTTTCTACATAGACAAAGAAAATGTGTCATGAGGGTATGCCACCTAAATATTAGGAAACCTTGCTGTATTGTCAGACTGCCACTGCTCTAAGGAGCTTCAGAAATAGTGTGTTTTCCTGTATGGTTAAAACAAACATAGTTTAAGATATACAGGATGGTAACAATATAATTTAAAAAAAAAAAGATTCTTATATTTTAGTCATATATGACTAAAGTTCGAGACCAGCCTGACCAACATGGTGAAACCCTGTCTCTACTAAAAATACAAAAGTTAGCCGGGCATGGTGGCAGACTCCTGTAATCCCAGCTATGGAGGAGGCTGAGGTAGGAGAATTGCTTGAACCTGGGAGGTGGAGGTTGCAGTGAGCCGAGATTGTGCCACTGCACTGCAGCCTGGGCAACAGAGTGAGACTTCATCTCAAAAAAAAAAAAAAAGAAAAAAAAAATTGTGTTTGCTCCTTATTGCCTTTTGGACTCTGATACTGTATCAAAATGTTACTTAATGTGCATATATGAAACCAGATGTAAACTCTATACTGTTATTGTACTTACAACTGTAAACCCATAATACTAATAATGAAGGCACTTTGGATGGTTGGATGGATGGATGGATGGATAGATGGATGGATGGTTGGAGTACATGCACATATATGCACACACAGACAGTCATCTAGTCTTTGTAACAACAACTGTATGAGATTGGCTTAATAAAACCTTGTAGTAGCACACAGGAGGAGAAGGGAAGTTCAGGTAAAAAATCCAAGAAGCATGGTTCCAAAGCTCATACTCCTAGTATTTTGGATCTCACTTAAAAAATTATGGTGGAATTTTTGGTGCTACTGTTATCTCCATTTTACAGATAAGGAAACTAAGACAGAGATAGGCTATATGATTTGTTCAAGATCCCACAGCTTGTAGATGTCAGCTGTGCAACTCAAACCTAGACCATGCAGGCTCCAGAGCCCATAATTTTAGTATACTAAATTATTTTTCAAACAAATCTACTAGCTAAATTTACAAATTAAAATTTCAAAATAAATGAAAATAGGCCTTAAGAAATATAACTTAAACAATCTTAATTAAATGAAGAAGGTGTTGTTTTATTTACACTGAATTTCCAAAATTTTGATTTATTACTAGACAGATTTACTTGCTTGTCTTATGTTTTATATGTTGCCTAAATGATTTGGAGATTTATGTCACGGTAATTATCACTTTAATTTTGAAAATATTGATAATAAGCTTATTTTAGTTACTGAGCCATTATTTTGATGATCTAGTTATATTAATAATGCAACCCAAAATCTCATCTCGAATTGTAATCCCCATATGTCAAGGGAGGGACCTGGTGAGAGGTGATTGGATCATGGGGGTGGCACTTCCCCACTCTCACTCTCTCCCCTGCCAACACGTAAGATGTGCCTTGCTTTCCTTTCACCTTTTGCTATGATTGTAAGTTTCCTGAGGCCTCCCCAACCATGTGGAACTGTGAGTCAATTAAACCTCTTTTCTTTATAAATTACCAGTCCTGGGTAATTCTCTATAGCAGTGTGAAAAGAGACTAATACAATGTCTAGTGGACTTGCTCCAAGGTTGACCAAGCAAGCCCTGAAATATGTGAATCTAACACAATTTAAGCTCAGTATAGGCTGTTTAGCTACATTTGTGTGTTGGTGAGTAGAATATTGAGTGGACTAAACCACTGCATTTCATGTTATTCTGTCTCAGGATTTTTTCCCTCTACAATTAGATCTTTTATTGTTGCATAAGTATTATCAACAGTTCTAAATTTTGAATGAATTTTATATTAAAATGGCTTTATTAATAAGGTTCACTACTAGGATGCATATATGTACTGCTTTAAATTTCTCTTCCCCTATGATTGGAACAGGAAGTGAATTCCTGTTTTTTTAAGGAAAAGTATCTCTATTCTATGAATTCCATGATCAAACAACCTTATCTGAATATCATGTTAAAGTACCTTTTATACTTTTAACCTATGATCCTCATATATTACAAGTTTATAGTTTGAAAAGACTACTGGTATAGGAAGAATTTTAACACTTGTTTATCACCTGTATGAGATTTACTTTTGATTTGGAATTGATGTAAAATATCATTGTTGTTAGAAGTAATTATTTCTTTCCTCTTGTTTGGAAAGGAAACCAACACTAAGATTGTTGAAGTTTGCATAATATCCCTTGATTACAATCACTCAGGAGCCTAAGAAGTATTGCTCACTCAAGGAATAGGACTTATCTTAGGAAATAATGTGAATGAGAAGTTATTCTTACTTTGACCAGTGAAGAGAGAAAGGATATCAGGGACGGAGATCTGGAATGCTTAAGCACTAGTAATCTGTACACAAATTTTCTAATATAACCAGTAACTTATTGTCTAACTGATGTAAGCACTTTCTTATCTGAATACTTGTTACATGTAATATGTGTTTGTTCTATTATATGTAATATATGTTTGTTTTATGTAATTTGACATTGCCTGATTTTATTTTTATACACATTGTAGGAAAAAATTAATATTGTTAAAAATTATTAATAACTATTCAACTAACCATTTAGGATCTTCTGTGTTTTAAGTGCAACTTTGGGTGCTAGGGATACCGAGAGATTATAAACTATCTTGGCCTCAAGACTTTACTGCTATTCAGAGCAATAATTCCCAACCTGGCCGATCATCAGGACCACATGAGAAATCTTCTGAAAATTATAAATTCATAGATCCTAAAATAAAAGCAACAATTACATTGCTTAGTACCTAACTTCAGGAGTAGGGGACTTCCAGCTCATACAATCATCTTGCTGTTTTCTGCCTTCATAGCCCAGAGAATGTTCTCCTTATTCTAGCCCTTCCGGTCACCCAGATCTAATCCTCTGAATAAGAATAAAGGACAATTAAAGAGTTATGAACTAACTTAAATTAGTTAGTTACCATTTCAAAAGACAATACTGAGGTAAGGATGCATCAGAATCCACAGTTCAAATGAATGGGATTTGGCAAACTATTTTAGAACACTGGTTCTTAATTTTTTGGAGCCACACATACCTTTGAGAATCTGATAAAAAACGAGATTCTCTGTACAGGAAAATATAAGTACATATTGTTTTAAGAGTTTCTTATACTTCCTGACTCCCATGCATGATACCCATATTAAAAACATCGTTAGTATTTCCCAAGCCCTGTATTCACCTTCCTCTTCATCACTTCTACTTCTTCTGTGTCCATGCCCTACCCTCAACCTCTTTCCTTCTTTATGTTTAGGTAACATTCTCTTATTTCTCTATGCATGTTTTTGTTATTCTCTCTCTTCCTTTCTTCTTTTTCTTTTTTTTGGCCAGAATCTCCTCTTCTGTCTCTTACCTTTTTTCTCTTCTTAACTAACTAGAATATGGGTTTGATGTATGTTTTGAAACAATTATGGTATATTTTGCATGGTTTTAATTTTATTGGAATATTTTACTTAAAATATTGTAATCACATGCAATCTACAAAGAAGAAGAAAAGGAAAAAGTTAATTTTAATGCTACCATTTTGATATACTTTACCATGTTGGTATACTTTTGTGTGTGTGTGTTTTTTAAAAAACACAGTATGTATTTATATGTATTATATATGAGTGATCGTCTGACTATATTAAGTTGGTACAAAAGTAATTGCGGTATTTGCCATTAAAAGTAATGCCAAAAACTGCAATTACTTTTGCACCAACCTAATAGAAGTTATCAAGAACATTGTAGCAAATTTTGTTTTTTAGGAGTTGCTGTAGGGATTATACTATGCATCTTTAATGTATGATAATATACTTGTTTCTAATAAAATACAGGAACTTTGTACCAGTTTACCTCTGTGCTCCTTTCCTTTGTACTACTGCAATCATGAATATCATGTTTATGTATATTATAAACTTAATGCAATATTATAATTTTTCAAATTTATTAAACATATGTCTTTTAAAGAAATTAAGAAAAGAAACTTTTAACATCTACACACACACACACACACACACACACACAGTCTTTTATATGTAGTCACATATTTACTAATCACAGTGCTCTTCATTCCTTCCTGTGGTTCCAAGTTACCATGTGGTATCATTTCCTTTTAGCCTGAAGTGCTTACTTCAGTATTTCTTGCTAGGGCAGGTCCACTAGCAATGAACTGATTTCTCAATTTTTTTGTTTTTATTTCATCTTTATTTTTGTTGGATGTAGAATTGTTGCTTGACGGATATTCATCCCCCACCTTCCACCCCTCCCAGCACATTAAATTTTTGTAGAGATGGGATCTTACTATCATCCTGGCTGATCTTGAACTCCTGGCCTCAAGCAATCCTCCTGCCTTGGCCTCCCAAAGGCTGGGATTACAGGCGTGAACCACTGCCTGTCCGCCCAGCCCCCGACAAACTAAATATGCCATTCCAGTTGCCATCTGGTCAGCATTATTATCTGATGAGAATTCAACCATTAATCTTTTTACTTGTGTGTGTCATGGTGTTTTTCCCTTGCTGCTCTTAAGATTTTCTCTTTGCCTTTGGCTACTAGGAATTTGACTATAATGCATGTAAGTGTGAGTCCTTTTGCACTTGTCCACTTGGAGTTCATTGGTCTTTAGTTATTTGTAAATTAAAGTTTTTCGCCAGATTTGGTATTTTGGGCTGTTACTTCCTCAAGTATTTTTTTCTGCCCCTTCTCACTTGCTGTCTCTTTTCTCCTTCTAGGACTTCAATTACATATATGTCAGGGTATTTGATATTGTCTCACAGATAGCTAAGCCTCTGTTCATTTTCCTTCAATTTTTTTTTCTTTTTGTTTTTTGGTTTGGATAATTTTTTATCAGTCTGTTTTTATACTCACTAATTCTTTCTTCTGCCATCTCAGATCTGTTAATGAGCTTATCTAGTGAGTTTTGTTTTGTTTAATTCTTTGATCATATTTATAATACCTTCTCTGAAGTCTTTGTCTGCTAAAACAGACATCTGGGTTAAGTTGGAGTTAGTTTCTATTAACTACTTTTTTTCCTTGAGCAATAAGATCACACTTCCACACTTCATTTATTTTTCTAATGTCTAGTAATTTTTGGTTGAAAATTGGACTTGTAAGTAATATGTTATTGTGACTCTGGGCCTCATTTACCTATTTGTTCTTCTGAATATTTTAGGGTTTTTTCCGTTATCTTTTCTAGACTCAAACTGTGAAATTTGTTACCTCTGCAGTGTTTATCTGCTGATATTTCAGCTTGGATTTTGAGTGTTTATTGATATTGTCTGCTTTTTTAGCATGGCTCCTTAGGGGTCTCCTCTGTGTCTGTGTAGTTTAATGGTTAGTAAGTGATTTGGGCAGAGGTCATGGTTGAATACCTCAGGGCAGGATCTTTGTGAATTAGGAATACATTCAAAGGTGGAGCAAATTCACAATTCTCCCAGGCTTCCAATCTTCATCTGGTTCTTCAGCACACTTCTGCACACATGTGCCGCACATCTTCTGCACACATGTGTAATTTAATAGAAAGTCACGAGTGTGTGAAGAGTTTTTAATCTGCTATGGCTCTCTCGCTTCTAAAATCTTACTCTTAAATGTCTACTTGTTCTGCTCTCTCGCTTCTAAAATCTTACTCTTAAATGTCTACTTGTTCTGCCACTACCCTGAACCACATCTACCACCTCTGGTGCTTAAGCAGTAGATTTTTGCCATTCAAGCTGTACAGGAAGTAACATCCCCAAGGAAGAAGATCAAAACTTGCCATTCTTACTAGATAAAGTATTAAATAGCACTTTGCCCCAGGAATATATTTCTTAGGTTTGTGTCTGCCTTTGATTATTTCCTAATGCTCTGAAATGGTTGTTTTTAGTCATTTTTGTCCACATGTATAGTTGTCTTTTTGTAGAGAATGGGTCTCCTTATCTCCTCTTGTTACCTTTTACTGGAAATAAGATGCGTCATTGCTAACATTCAGAACAGTTCCTTCACATCTTTATTCTGTGCATCCATACTATAGTACATATTATATATATCATAGAGAGAGAATCAATGATATGACCTAAATTTGTATCCTGCATTTCACTTAGCAGTATAGTATTAATATTTTCTTTTGGTAAATATTTTCATATAATTTTTGGTAAAATATTTTATGTTTTTGGAAAAGATTTTGATACAACTACATTATACTTCAGTATATCAATATAGCAAAATTCAATTATTTCTCTATTGTTAGAAACTTACTGGTATATTGCTTTCGATCATTTTTCAATCATTTGCTCTTTTAGATAACATCATGGTGAGCATCATTGTGCATAGATTTTTGTGTGTATCTTAAATAATTGCATTAGGCTAGATTCTTAAAATGAAAATCCTATGTCAAAAGGTATAAATATTTTAAATGTTCTTAACATATAGTACCCTGCCATTTTCTGGGTGGTGGGCAATTTTGGACACCTTTTCGTGTTAACATTGTCATTGTTTTTAATAGGTGCACTATATCTCATTAAGTAGAGTGACCTAACTAGTTCTTTATTGTTGGAGATTTAGGTTATTTTTTGATCTTTGCTCTTCTAAAGAATTTTCTGAATATCTGAATGTTCTCAGCTTTTCCATGTTTTAAATATTTTCTCTAGATCCCCAAATTGGAAACATTTTCTCAAAGAGTATGAGTACTTGAAGGACTCCATGCATGTAATTTTAAATTGCTTTCTATAAATATTATATCAATTTATAATACCACTAATGAAGTATGAGACTTTTACATCTGTATTAGTGTGTCCTCATGCTGCTAATAAAGACATACCTGAGACTGGGTAATTTATTTAAAAAAAAAAAAAAAGAGGTTTAATGGACTCACAGCTCCACGTGGCTGGGGAGGCCTCACAATCATGGCACAAGACAAAGGAGGAGCAAAGTCATGTCTCACATGGCAGCAGACAAAACAGAGAGCATGTGCAGGGGAATTCCCTTTTGTAAAATCCGTTAGATCTCGTGAGACTTATTCATTATCACAAGCCCCGCCCCCATGATTCAGTTACCTCCCACTGGGTCCCTCCCACAACACTTGGGAATTATGGGAGCTACAATTTGAGATTTGGTATTGGGCGGTGGGGGGATAAGGGGCGACACAGACAAATCATATCAACATCATTGGCTAGAATTAGCTATCATTTATATTTTTCACATTTGTGTATTTTAATAATGGCAAATGTGAATTTAATAATGAATGTGAATTTAATAATGTGAATTTAATTATGGCAAATAGTGAATTCTACAAGATAAATTTGAGGAGAGAGCTTCACTAGTAGTCTTTTGTGCATGTGTTTCTTAAGCTTTTTTGTTCTCTTTTAGGAATTAATGATTTTGTTATAAACTTACAAGCACTTTTTTTGAGTGAAGCTATTAGCTTGGTTAAATTTGTTGCTAATAAATTTTTTGTCACTGGGTTGCCATTTTATTTTAGTTCTGTGTTGCTGGATACTTTTTATATAAAATTGAATATTTTTATGTAGTCAAATCTGTCCGGTTATTTTTCTTTGTGATTTCTTCTGTTACTTCTAAGCCTAAAAATTCAGCCCTTCTCCCATGTGAATTCTTATTCTGTTAGTTTGAACCAAATGAACTTGCCACTTTTATAGTTAACAAATGATGAAGTATCAGTATTTCATATAGTTTAACCTTGAAGTTTTGAAGTGTATTCATTTTCCTTATTGGAGTATTTAATTCCTCATGGCCTAACAAATAAAAAAAATATATGCAAAAAACCTGAATAAGAGTACATTTTTCTTCATTTTGGTATAGCAGGTTTTTTTGTTTTTGTTTTGTTTTGTTTTTCGTTTGTAAAGTGGAGTTAATCATGTGGTAAAGAGTTGGATTATGATTCCTGCACTACCATACTAATATATTATTTAGTTGCCCTTTTGTAATATATATCTTTTAAAGTATATAAAGCAGTACTTTTGATTATATGCTGTTATTAATGTAACAAATTTCATAAATAAAAGTAGAAATTTATGTCATTTTTTAGGTCAGCAAAGAGGAGTCACAAAGAGACTAGCAAGAAAGAGAGAAGAATCTCTGTTTTAGAATGAAAGCCCAAGAAATAATGTATTCATTATATATATTTATCTTACTTTGGCTCTACATTAGAATTTTAGAAGAAATATACCATCATAAATTAGCAATCAATTTTCTGCCAATACTTTTTAGTCATAACTAACAACACCCATAGTTTTAGACTTTCGTGAAGTAGAGATCTTTAGTTATGATGAATTGTGAACTGGTTTTGTGATTATACTAATGTCGACTAAAGCATCAGTGTTTGATCATCTATATCATTTTCACTTATTACTTGGGCCAGTTATTGATTCTAGGTCTCCTGGGGCAAAGAGCTAGTACATTTATTCATTATAAATTTCACCTCTTAACAAAATAAATCCTTAACCTCATGGTAGGAGCAGGAGTGGGTGTCAAAAGTTAGATTACAGGCAAAACTTAAATATTTCTTAAATAGGGAGACTGTTTTTGCAATTTTAAAAGCAAATTTAAATATATGAAAATGTGTGATATAAACATACTTTATACTTAATTATAAACTTCAAAATTTTTTATTTACTATTTTCCTTATCTTTTAAAGATTTTTTCCTTTTATCATAATACCCATTTTTTCCCTGGTCCATCCAGTCAAATTTTACTTAGAAAACAGATAGGATTAAGGATAAAAAAGAGAAAGAAAAATTATTACCATTTTGCTATGTATTTTTCTATCATAAGCATATTATTTTGAATTTTTTTTTTACAAATCTGGATCATTTTACATAGGTAATTTTTAAAAAATGTAATGTTAGCATTTCTGCATGTTATTAAACGTCTTTACATTTGAAAAATTGACTATTATGCTACTTCCATCATGGATTTGGACCATAATTTATTTAACCACTTTTCTTTTGGGGATGCTTTTCTGTTTTTAGAAACATTGTGATGAGCACACTTGCATAAGTAAGGAAACCAAAGCCCTCAGTCAATACTAGAAGGCAGTTCTTCTGACATCCAATTAATCTTTTGTGTTTTGCCTTTTTTCCTACGATATAAAACTGGTGATCACTGTGAAACATGCCCTGTATGCAAATATTCCATCTAGAAAATCCCTCAGTAAATTATTCAAATAAAATTATTTTTTGTAACACATTTATAGTAACATGAAATAAAGTATGTATTTGATCTTTTTTAGTTGGTTAATCTATATTAGTATATATTTTGAACACACCGGTTCAGACAGGTGGATATTTAATATATGTTTTTTAGGGCAAAGCATACTGTAAAAAACATTCTAGTACTTTTATCAGTTTTCATTGAGTGAAGACAAAGCTTCAATAAAGTAAATTTGAAAGCTGTATCAGAGGCAAAGTAAAGTAACTGCATTCAAAGATAGAAATTATAACCTGGAATAAAAACACAGAAGGTTTTCTCAAGGGAATTAAAAATCTGTGTGAAGTCTGTAAAGCAAAGAGAGAAATAGGTAGACTGTTCCAGGTAATTGGTGCTGCAGTAGAACACCATTCCTTTTCCAGCAGTCATACAAAGGGAGACAAAGAAGTTGAAAGAAAAGTAGCACAGAGAATGGGTTTCTTACAAATAACCATTGCAACACTACAAAAGGATTTAAAAAGTGGGAAGTATTATTTTAAACTGAATCCTAAAAGGGTCAGGAAAGGTATTTATATAATTGTTTAAAATAAGGTGTTTTCTAGAACATCCTGAAATGTTAATATTTATGGACTAAAAAATGTGCTGATACTTAAAATTGTGGTAGCAAAAAAAGAAGGCTATAAAGATACTAAATAAAAGAAGATACTAAAGCAGGGTTTAAAACTATAAAAGTTTATTTTTATTATGCCGCCACACACTTTTTCATTTTAGAAAAAATTTAGGAACCTTTGAAATTATTTAAACTTTACTTTTTAAAATATAAACAACTGTTACTGAGTCTAATTTTATTTTAACCTCCATGTCATGTCTAAAAGTATTAGTAAAAATAACTAGTTTTGTGTGAAATTATTTTAAAATTTTATAGAGCTCTAATGTCATAAATAACTGATGCATATTGAAAGCTTTAATTTCTTGCTTTTATGGGAGAATCTCTTGGTTTAGCTATTTTACAAAGGTCTCAATTTCTAATGGGTTTTTTTTTTGTGTGTGTGTGTGTGTTTTTTTTGTTTTTTTTTTTAAATGGAGTCTCACTGTGTTGCCAGGCTGGAGTGCAGTGGCACGATCTCAGCTCACTGCAACCTCCAACTCCCTGGTTCAAGGGATTCTCCTGCCTCAGTTTCCTGAGTAGCTAGGATTACAGGCACGTGCCACCACACCCAGCTTGTGTGTGTGTGTGTGTGTGTGTGTGTGTGTGTGTTTTAGTAGAGACAGGGTTTCACCATGTTGGCCAGGATGGTCTCGATCTCCTAACCTCGTGACTTGCCCGCCTCAGACCCCCAAAGTGCTGGGATTACAGTCGTGAGCCACCATGCCCAGTCACTAACAGGGGACTTTTAAACATTTCTGCTTGGTGGCGTAATATGTAGCCATTACAAATACACTGTGGTTTGATCTGTTGTTTCTTCCATTTCCTGTTTGCTTCTAACTTGCATTAAAATAGCCAAAGTTTTTTCCTATCTCTTTGCCTACCTTGGTTCCACAGAGTGGAGAGAATTTTCTACTTCATCTACTTAACTTTCATATAATGCTGTTTCCTTTCCAAATCTAAGCCTTAACTTCTGTTAAAAGTTGGTTTGAGTATTGAGGCTCCAAAGCTAGAACTAGGAATAAAGAAAATGAAGAAATGGAGAGGGTACCCATTTTGAAAGAATAGAGAGGTGGCAGTCTGTAGCATTTTTAATACAGATTTTGAATATTCTGTGAACTGCAAAGCAGACCATACTGTATCCAGCCAACCAAGGTGGACGTAGAGAAAGATGGTGGAATTTCAGCATTTTTATAACTAAGAATGACTGGACACGAAGGAAATTCCAAGTAGAGGGTTTGGCATGAGTGAAAGCAGAGGGAGGAAAATGCAGGGCCCAGTTGAGAAGTAGTGAAAGACCACGTATTGCTAAAAAGTTGGCTATGAGTGTGAAAATGGTTAAAAATTACAGTGAAAGAATAAGCTTGGGATATTATTGATAGCATTGAAAATTAAGATGCTTAATTCTGGAAGCAGCGGAGGGTCATTGAAGTATTTTTTTTAAGGTAAAAACTAAATTGGAGCCTTGCTTTGTGAAGATAATTTATCAGCTGTATATGGAATGGAAAGGCTAAGTAGAAAGGATCTAGATTTGGAGTCAGTAGTAGTCTAGATCGTGGGTCAGCCTGTTTTTTATGAAAGGCCAGACTTAGGCTTTACGGGCCATGTAATCTCTATTACAACTACTCAATTCTGCCACTTGGAGCCATAGATAATTTGTAAATAATAAATACAACTGTGTATTTGGGGTTTTGTGGGTTTTTCCCAAAGTAATTTGTTTAATCAATGAACAGTTAGAATCTATGAAAAATTGCCATATCATTCTTTTGATACCTTTGGAAGGGTCTTGGGAGTTATTGGGCAATGATAGTAGAGATTCTGGAACTTTATCCTTGAGGCCTCTAGATTAAGTACACAGTAGCATCCACTCAGTCAGGCTGACTACCAGAGATTTAGAAGCAGCAATTCCGGAGGTATTTAATCCGCAACTGTAAGCCCTGCTGCCCGAATGATATGCTCTGCACTGACACGTCACTTACCTTAGGGCGGATTTTGCCTAGTCACTTGTCTGTGCCTGCCTGGGCAAAGAGGAAGATGCTACAGTTGTCCTCTGGGTAAGGGCACTGCAGGTCAGCTGGGAACAGGTACATCCTGTGGTCCTGCAGCTTCAGAGGCCTGTCCATTCATTGGTCCAGCCCCTGGCTGCCTTTCTTTCCTGGCAGCATTGTTTTTGGTTTTGCAGTGGTGGAGGATGAAGATCAGGGTGAGGTGGAGAGGCCAATCATAGTGTTCTGGGGTTCCTCTGGGAGGCTTTGGTTGTGAGGTAGGGCAGTTAAATTGCTGGGCTCTGTGGGATTGCCAGGAAATTCTTTGACCTCCAGCTCCAGAGGGTCACTGGGGTGAGACCACACATTGGGGTCATTGCTCATGGCACTGAAGCATCTATAGGTCCCTGCCCATGTGGAGGCGACATGGTTCATGAGGAAGTCAGCCTTGTGTTCATTGCCCTGGGATGTGGAGCTTTGGTTCTTGGTGGTGTGAAATCCATCTTCTTTGGTGAGAATAAACAAACCAAATTCAAATTTTGAGAAACATTGCAACTTCATATTCTCTCCTGATGCCACCTCAGTGCCTGGCATGATTGAGAAAAAGGGTTTGTCATAAGCTGTGGTCATCACCAGCTTCAGAGCTTCACTCAGACTAGTGGTCTCTGCTTCAACAGTAACAGTGGTACAGCCCTGACCTGTCTGGCAGCATCTCTGTGATATTGCTTTTGTTCATCTTCCCACACTCATTTATTTCTGTTGGAGAGCTCAGGACTTTCCACTTTACATATCCTATGTGTTTCAGTTTCTGTTGGCCCTTGACACAGGATGCTTACAGTCTTGTTAGATGAAATAATGGAACCTGGCAGAGCCGTGATAAGAGGTCGGGGGAGATTTGCCTTCTGTGCCTGAGTTATTCTGGCTTAGATAGGACCCAAGACAAAGTAAGGTAAGAAGAACCACATTTATGATCCTATGTCTAAACAGGCTCCCTGGCCTCACCAATGCTGCTCTTATGAAGAACAGGTCCTCTGCCATGTGAGAAAGACCTGCAGGAAGTTGTAGGAGTGTCCCGCTTCCCACACAGAGAGCGAAGATGTTCTACATCCTCTTTCCACATCCTCATTCCACCTCCTTCCTCCTGAGTGGGGCTGCAGAAGTATTTGCTATCATGAAGACATTCATCATCTGGACTTCCAACTAAAATCAGTCTCATGTGATCCCTTTTTTCTGTCCCCAATCCCACATCAGCATTTTAATCTTTGTATAAAGCATGGGATAAGAGAGTCAGACTAAGTAACAGGACAGGGAGAACTGCCAATCTGAGAGCTGCTCTGAAATGCTATGTGGGCGCATGGCCCTTGCTTCTTAATGCTGAGCTTCCATCTCTTTACAAACATAATAGGGGAATGATGATGAGTTCCTGCAAATCTGTGATCATAGTGGGTACAAATTGTCCAGAATAGGCATTGCTGGAGAGGTGGTAGAATAATTATTAGTTTCCCTTTCTTCCCTTTCTGTATTTCTAACATATTGTTAGCACTGAATCTGTCCATGGGGGTCAATTTTGACCTAAACAAGATACCTCCATTATGTTAAGTCCTTCCTGTGTTCCAAAACCTATCTTATCCTGGCTGAACCTTACTTAGTAGCTATGCTATCGATTCTCCTAGCTAAACAGGTAGCCTCGATGTAAAAATCTTACCTTCATTATACCCTCATGAAGCACGTCTCTCCAAAAATCTGAAATAATTTAATAGCTAACGCTTTACTGAGTTTTCATTTTATGATGGTTACATGGAGAAGGATTACATTTAATCTGTACAAAATCTGTGGTAGATTGAATTATTATTCTAAATTTTTAAGTCAGCTCTTAATACATTAGACGCTGAGGCTTTTGTATGGCTATGTATTTGTATAGTATACAAGCAACATCACTGAGCAGATAATAGTATTGGATCGTGAATATGGGCTCTCAAACAAGTCCTCAAGGATGTTGTAACCTTTGGTTCAGTTTCACCTTTATAGTTTAGCATCCTCATCTATGAAATACATATATAAAATGGCATCTTTCTCTGGTTTTTAATAAAAACAGCTATTAAATAGCTTTTTCTTTTTTTGCAAACCCCTTAAACTGTTTGGAGAAAATGTTTGATAAAACTCTTAAGATGAATTTGCTATCAAGAATGGAAAACATGTTCTTGGGTTTTTTTCTTTTCTTCTTTTGGTTTTTATTTAAACCAACTTGGTACTAAGTTCTAGAGGCAAGATAAATCTACTTTTGAGCTATTTGTAATATCTCTAGCTTAGACCTTGATCCTAAGAGATAGAATTATAGTAACTGTTAAAATGAAATGTAGCTAGAAATATGATAAGCTGTTGATATGTGTCTCTGTCATAGTGAGATTACATTTACTTCAAAGGAAACTGCACAGTACCTATACTGCAAATATGTTTAGTATTTTTTGAAGTTGTGCATCTGACAAAGCATGATTAAAATTAGCTTTTTAGATGGTGCTCACAACTTTTAAGGTCATTAATGGTAGCATCCAAAGACTAAAGGGAATTTAGTTTTAACTCTGCATAGTCTCTTCTGGCAATTAAAAATGATTAGATTTATCTTTTTTCCCTATGAAAGTTAATGAGCAAATGGATCTCAAGCTGCTGTAAGCAGTGTAGTGTTGTTACAGCTTAGATTTTGTGATCTGAATTAAAATTCAAGTTCTGCCACCTTGTCAGCTTTGTCATTTAAGGTAATTTATTCTTCCTCTAAAAGATAGCATTAAGAATGCCTGCCTTGTTAGGAATGTTGTGAGAATTTTGTTAAATGAGGCATGTAAAATGTTTAGCATGGGATCTGGAACATTAAAAGCATACAATAAATAACTATTAGATTTTTTCAAAAATGATACTAATATTTTTCAGGCAGCTAATGTTCTATTTCAGGAGTGTCTGTCATGTTGTCTGGGAAATATATGGCACATAGAAGTTATTACTTATGTGCATTTGGAGCTCACGAGATCACTTTAAGAATTGCCATTGTATTACCAGATAGTTTGGTTAATTAACTTATTATTTATAATGTAGATTACTTGGTTTATTATTACCACATGTAATTTCTCTTACACCATTATCATTCCCTCAAACATCCAGCTCTTTGAATTGGATAAATCCTTCCTAAGAGATAGATTTCAGTGAAATTGATAATTCAGAAGTAAATTATGTATGACACTAAGGAGTATTTTAAAATTTACAAGGAAGTTTATTTCAAATATATACTTACTGATCACCAACTGTATTTCAGGCACTCTCCAAAGTGCTAATGATACAGAGATATAAGACAGTGGTTGCTTTCGAAAAGCTCATAGCCTGGTAGAAAAGACAGACAACAGAACGATTAATTAAACTAAAAATGGTAAGTGTGCTGATATACGTTTCCCCAGGGCATTACAGGAACACAGAACTGGAAATTGTCATCATCAGGAAGAGAGTTAGGGAGAAAATATGCTAAAACTGATGAGATTTTCTGGAAGTGATGTTACTTGAGCTGAACTTTGAAAGAACACTCATTAGCTAGGAACAGGAAGTTATGGAGACAAAGGCAACATATAGATTTATATGTAGAGTGATATGGTTTGGCTGTGTCCCCACCAAATCTCAACTTGAATTGTATCTCCCAGAATTCCCACATGTTGTGGGAGGGACCCCGGGGGAGGTAATTGAATCATGGGGCTGGTCTTTCCTGTGCTATTCTTGTGATACTGAATAAGTCTCACAAGATCTGATGGATTTATCAGGGGTTTCTGCTTTTGCTTCCTCCTCATTTTTCTCTTGCTGCTGCCTGGCCGGGCATGGTGGCTCATACCTGTAATCCCAGCACTTTGGGCGGCCGAGGCAGGCGAATCACAAGATCAGGAGTTCAAAGCCAGCCTGACCAACATGGTGAAACCCTGGCTCTACTAAAAATACAAAAATTGGCTGGGCGTGATGGCATGCATCTGTAATCCTAGCTACTCAGGAGGCTGAGGCAGGAGAATCGCTTGAACCTAGGAGGTGGAGGTTGCAGTGAGCTGAGATCACGCCACTGCACTCTAGCCTGGGCAACAGAGCAAGACTGCATCTCAAAAAAAAAGACAAAACAAGAAATGCCTTTTGCCTCCCACCATGATTTTGAGGCCTCCCCAGCCATGTGGAACTGTAAGACCAATTAAACCTCTTTCTGTTCCCAGTTTCGGGTATGTCTTTATTAGCAGCTTGAAAATGGACTAATACAGTACATTGGTATCAGTAGAATGGGACGTTGCTGAAAAGATACCTGAAAATGTGGAAATGACTTTGGAACTGGGTAACAGGCAGAGACTGGAATAGTACCTCCTGTGGAAGAAAATGTGGGAAAATTTGGAACTCCCTAGAGACTTGTTGGATGGCCAAAATGCTGATAGCAATATGGACAATACAATCCAGGCTGAGGTGGTCACAGATGGAGATGAGGAACTTGTTGGGAACTGGAGCAAAGGTGGCTCTTGTTATGTTTTAGCAGAGAGACTGGTGGCGTTTTGCCCCCGCCCTAGAAATTTGTGGATGATTTAGGGTATCTGGTAGAAGAAATTTCTAAGCAGCAAAGTATTCAAGAGGTTACTTGGGTATTGTTAAAGGCATTCAGTTTAAAAAGAGAAACAGCATGAAAGTTCAGAAAATTTGCAGCCTGACTATGCAATAGAAAAAAACATTCTCTGGGGAGAAATTCAAGCTGGCTGTAGAAATTTACATAAGTAGCAAGGAGCCTAATGTTAATCCCCAAGACTATGGAGAAAATGTCTCCAGGCCATGTTAGAGACCTTCATGGCAGCCCCTCCCATCACAGGCCTAGAGGGCCAGGAGGAAAAAGTGGTTTCATGGGATGGGCCCAGGTCACTGTGCTGTGTGCAGCCTAGGGACTTGGTGCCCTGTGTCCCAGCCACTCCAGCCATGGCTAAAAAGAGCCAATGTACAGCTCAGGCTGTGACTCCAGAGGGTGGAAGCCCCAAGCCCTGGCAGCTTCCATGTGGTATTAAGCCTGTGGGTGCACAGAAGTCACGAATTGAGGTTTGGGAACCTCCGCCTAGATTTCAGAAGATGTTTGGAAATGCCTGGATGCCCAGGCAAAAGTTTGCTGCAGGAGCAGGGCCCTCGTGGAGAACCTTTGCCAGGACAGTGCAGAAGGGAAATGTGGGGTAGAGCCCCCACACAGAGTCCCTAGTGGGGCGCTGCCTAGTAGATCTGTGAGAAGAGGGCCACCATCCTTCAGGCCCCAGAATCATAGGTCCACCAACAGCTTGAACCGTGCACCTGGAAAAGCCATAGACACTCAATGCTAGCCCATGAAAGCAGCCGGGAGGGAGGCTATACTAGGCAAAATCACGGGTGGAGCTGCCCAAGACCATGGGAACCCACCTCTTACATCAGCATAATCTGAATGTGAGACCTGGAGTCAAAGGAGATAATTTTGGAACTTTAAAGTTTGACTGCCCCGTTGGATTTCGGACTTGCATGGGTCCTGTAACCCTTTCTTTTGGCCAGTTGTCTCCCATTTGGAATGGCTATATTTACCCAATACCTGTATCAACATTGTATCTAGGAAGTAACTAGCTTGCTTTTGATTTTACATGCTCATAGGTGGAAGGAACTTGCTTTGTCTCAGATGAGACTTTGGACTGTGGACTTTTGGGTTAATGCTGAAATGAGTTAAGACTTTGGGGTACTATTGGGAAGGCATGGTTGGTTTTGAAATATGAGGACATGACATTTGGAGGGGCCAGCGCGGAATGATATGGTTTGGCTGTGTCTCCACCAAATCTCAACTTGAACTATATCTCCCAGAATTCCCACATGTTGTGGGAGGGACCCCGGGGGAGGTAATCAAATCATGGAGGCCAGTCTTACCTGTGCTATTCTCGTGATAATGAATAAGTCTCACAAGATCTGATGGGTTTATCAGGGGTTTCCGCTTTTGCTTCCTCATTTTTCTCTTGCCACCACAATGTAAGAAGTGCCTTTCACTTCCTGCCATGATTCTGAGGCCTCCCTAGCCATGTGGAGCCATAAGTCCAATTAAATCTCTTTCTGTTCCCAGTTTCGGGTTTGTCCTTATCAGCTGTGTGAAAACAGACTAATGCATAGAGATAATATATTTTTATTAACATGCATGGCTATGTGACTTTTGGCAAGTTATTTATTTTGTTTCACAAGATTGTTGTTAGTATTAAAAGAAATAATAGACTGCAGCTTCCAGTCACGATGGAGTAACAAGGATCAGATTTACTCTCCTTGAAACAACTAAAAACTTGAACAAAATATTTGAAAAAACAGCTCTCGAGACAGTGAGCATCAAATATGAAGTATGATGATTCCTGAGAGATGGAAAAAATGAGGTGATTCCTATGGTTGCCTCAACTTATCGCCTAGAGAAAGTTTCTAGATCATGCTACAAAGAGGAGAAACCCAGGCAGAGCCAACTGGTCTCCTTGAGTTGAGAAGATGGAGCTGTGAGACCAGGGAGGCCAAAGCATCTGGGATTCACAGAACAAGTTACCAGACAGGAGTGAGCTTCAGGAGATCTTCACAGGGTGCCCCTTGAGTATGTAGCAGACTACTAATCAGTACATGCATAAGAGGAAACCTGAAGCTTGGGAAATAACCACCTGAAATGATTAGTGGGAACAATAACTGGTACTCACGCACGGTTCCTGTTCTCAACAACCTTCATGGTGTTTAAATAGAGTACTAAAAACCGTCTTCCCTTAATAGTGGGGGGAAATTTCAGATGTAAAGCTGTTCTGGTCCTGCCTGACAAAGCAGGATGCGAAGGGATCAAACTACTTTCCAAGTACTTTAACTGTGTCCTAGAACAAGATTCCAAGTCTGCTTATAGGAATACAAAAATATCTGGCACTGACACAAAGAAATGGCTGACATCCTATCAAAAATGACTAAAGGCAAGAAAATATATATTAAAGAGAAAGCAAGAAAATACACCATATGTTAAAGAGAAAAATCAGGTGAAACTGACCCAGGATTGACACAGTGATGGATTTAGTAGACAAGGACATCATTAATAGAGTTATTATAACTGTATTGCACCTGATGAAAGAGCTATCCTAGAAAGAGTGAACATGCTAAGTAGAGACATGGAAACCATTTTTTTTTTAAAAAATCCAGACATGAAGACTATACAGCTGAAATGAAAAATACACTGGATGAGATTAGAGGATATGATACATTGTAGAAAATGGATTAGTGAGCCAAAAGACATAGCAAAAGAACTATCCAAAATGAAACTAGAGAGAAAAAGAAGGCTTAAAAAAGAAGAGCATTTGTGAGTTGTGGTACAACTTTAGGTAGCCCACCATACAATATGCATGTAATTGGAGTTGCCAAAGGAAAGGAAGGGAAGCAGCAGAAAAAGAGAAGAATGAGTAATAACTGAAAATTTTCCAAATTTGATAAAAACTATAAACCAATAGACCCAAGAAACTCAGTGAACCCCAAACACACAAAAAAAGATGAATGAGGGTGGGTATGGTGGCTTACGTCTCTAATCCCAGCAGTTTGGAGGCCAACATGGGTAGATCACTTGAGGTCAGGCCAATATGGTAAAACCCCATCTCTACAAAATACTAAAAAATTAGCCGGACGTGATGGCATGCGCCTGTAATTCTAGCTACTTTGAAGGCTGAAGCAGGAGAATTACTTGAACCCAGGAGGCTGAGGTTGTAGTGAGCTGAGATAGTGCCATTGCACTCCAGCCTAGCCGACAAAGCAAGGACTCCGTCTCAGAAAAAAAAAAGAAAAGAAAAGATGAATGAAATTACATCAAGTCATATCATAATCAAAATGCTTTTTAAAACTAGTTATGGGAAGGAAAATCTTAAAAGCAGAGAAAAATATATATTCATTATTATGCATAGAGGAATGCAAATAGGTATGAAAGCAGATTTTTCATTGGAAGCAATGCAAACCACAGACGGTAAAGTAACATCACTAAAATACCAAAAGAAAAGTTTTATAAAATTTGAATTCTGTGACTTGAGATAATTTCTTTCAAAAATGAAGGCCAAGTGAATATTTTTAAAAAGATACACAAAAACTGAAATAACTCATCAACAAATAACCTTCACCACAAGAAATGTCACAGGGTGCTTTTTTCGCATTAGGAAAATGACACCAGATGAAAACCTGGGTTGACATAAGAGAATAGAGAAGGAAATGCTAACCACATGGATAAATATGTCTCTTTAAAAGATAACTTCTTAAAGCATCAACAACAATGTTTTGTGGAGTTTATAGCAATATATGACAACAATAACAATAATACTAAGGAAGCTTGGAGGGGAGAAATGAAAGGAGTATTGTAAGGTTTTGATAGTATAGAAGAAATGGTATAATGAAGAGTTATAGCCAATAAGCCAACAAGGAATATAAAATAGCATTATAAAATACCCAATCTAGGCCAGGCGCAGTGGCTCGTGCATATAATCCCAACACTTTGGGAGGCCGAGGCTGGCAGATTACCTGAGGTTGGCAGTTCAAGACCAACCTGGCCAACATGGTGAAACCCCATCTCTACTAAAAAATACAAAAAAAAAAAAAAATTTAGCTGGGCATGGTGTCAGGCAGTTGTAGTCCCCGCTACTTGGGAGGCTGAGTCAGAGAATCACCAGAACCCAGGAGACAAAGGTTACAGTGAGCCAAGATTGTACCACTGCACTCCAGCCTGGGTGACAGAGCAAGATTCTGTCTCAAAAAAAAAAAAAAAAAAAAAAAATCCAATCTAAGAGAAGGCAGAAAAGTAAATTGCAGTGTGGTAGATTAATAATTACAGTAAGTATATGTTGGTCTGAACATTCCAATTATAAAGCACAGTTTTTCAGATTGTATAATAAAACAAGATCCAACTATATTCTGCTTACTTAAAAAAGTACACTTTAAATGTATAAGGACATTAGCAGGTAAAAATAGTGGAAAAATATATACCAGGCTAAAACTTAGTAATGTTAAGATGTCAGTTCTCCCCAAATTGATATGTAGAGTTGGTTCAATCCCATGTATCCTCCCAGCAGGGCTTTAAATAAAAAAGAAAAAAGGACAACTTTATTCTAAAAATTGGGAATGCAAAGGAGCTAGAAGAGCCAAAACTGCATTGAAAAGGAAAGTTAGAGGAGTTACTCTATCTGATTTCAAGAATTAATACCAAGCAATAATAATCAAGACAGTAGGGTCTTGGCATCACTATTGACAAATAGATCAATGGATCAGAATTAGAGTCTAGAAAGAGACTCATCATATATGTGTATATATATGGTAAATTGATTTTTGAGAAAAATGCAAAGTCAGTTGAGTAAAGAAAAGATAGTCTCTTCCACAGATGATGCTGGAACAATTTGATAGCCATATATAGTACCCAAATAAAAAGGAGTTTAAGTGCATATCTTGCACTGTATTAAAAAATTAATTGAAAGTCTTCATAGAATTAAATGTAAAACAGAACTCTAAAACTTCTAGGTATAAATACAGGAGAAATCTTTGTGACTTCAGATTAGGTAAAGATTTCTTAAATACACCACCAAAAAAGCCTGATTCCTAAAAGAGGAAATTGGCAGAGTATGGTGGCTCATGTCTGTAATCCCATCACCTTGGGAGACCAAGGCAGGCAGATCCCTAGAGCCTAGGAGTTTGAAGCTGCAATGAGCTACAATCCTGCCACTGCATTCCAGCCTGGATGACAGAGCAAGACCCTGTCTCTTAAAAAGAAAAAGAAAAAGGAGAAGGAGAAGAAAGAAGTAGGAGAAGAAGAAATTGATGGATGGGATTTCATCAGAAGTCCAATTGGACTTTACATATAAAATTTGCAAAGTGTATATGAAATAAATTACTTTTGTTAAAGAACTCTAGAAACTCAATTTTGAGAAAACAATCTAATAAAAATTGGCAACAGATTTGAATAATCCATTTTACCAAGGAAGATATATGGATAATCAGTACATGAAAAGATGCTCAACACCATTATTCATTAGGGAAATATGGACCACAATGAGACACCACCACACACCTACTAGAATTTTGAAATTGAGAAGACTGACTCTACCAAGTGATGGTTGGGATGTAGAGCAACTGTAACTCTCATACCCTACTGGTGGGAAAGTAAAAACACTTTGGAGTAACTTGGTAGTTTCTTAAAAAGTTAAACATATATTTACCATATGACTTGGCCATTTCAATTCTAGATATTTACCCAAGAGATATGAAAGCACATATTTATACAAAGATGTGTACCTGAATGTTCATAGCCCCTTTTATAATAGCAAAAATTGGAAATAATTTGAACCTTTATTGATAGGTGAATGCATAAAGAAATTATGGTATATCCTTACAGTGGAATACTACCCAGCAATAAAACAAAATGAATTGTTGATAGACATAATAACATTGATAAGTTTCAAACTAATTGTGTGCTGGATTTAAAGGCCAGATATATTAAATATATACACTTTATTGTAGTTCAATTGTACCTCAATAAAGCTGTCTGAAAATGTTTAGGAAAAGATAGGAGTAACACATGTGCTTGGCACAATGTAGACATTTTAGTAAATAGTGTATCTTTCTTTACATTGTTATTTTGACTCTCTCTCATTATACTGTAAGATCCTTGAAGTCAGGAGCTATATCTTTTCATCTTTTTATTCTCAACTTGTAACACAGTACCTTAAATAGAAGATATAGTTTATAAAAGTTTTTGAACAAATGAAGGTAATAAATTTCGGATGATTGAATGTAATGACAAGACTCTGTAAAGTGCCCAGTAGTACTCTAGCACCATTTCCCTATGAGATGTGAAGTTATTTCAACTGTACATTCTTGTACATTCGCTTCAAACAGGAAATTCCAATTACTGTCTTATAAGTAGTTTAAAGGTTATTTTATATTCTTTTTCTATAAAGAAAACATAATAATATGAAATTGACAATATCAAAAAGTCTAAATGTAATCTTAAATCTGATCTTAATTTTTTTTTTTTTTCTTGAGATGGAGTCTTACTCTGTCTGGAAGCAGGAGTGCAGTGCACAATCATAGCCCACTGCAACCTCAAACTCCTGGGCTCAAATAATCCTCCTGCCTCTGCCTCCCAAGTACCTGGGACTATAGGCTTATACTTGTAGTGCAACTAATGGCTAATTGTTTTCTTGTGTAGAGACAGGATCTTGCTTTATTGCCCAGGCTGATCTTGAACTCCTGGCTTCAAGCAATCCTCCTGCCTCGGCCTCCCAAAATGCTGGGATTACAGTCGTGAGTCGCCACACCCACCCCAAATGTTGTTTCTCTTATTTAAAAAAAAAAAAAAAATTTGAATTTTTGTGATTACATAGTAGGTGTATATATTTATGAGGTACGTGAAATATTTTAATATAGGCATGCAATGCTTAATAATCATATCAAGGTAAATGGGGTATCCATCCCCTCAAGCATTTATCCTCTGTGTTACAAACCATCCATTTATACTCTTAGGTATTTTTAATTTAATTTTCTTTGTTACCGTATCTTAATTTTGATTTTTTGAAACATTGCACATCTAATTTTGTTTCCAAGTTTGAGTTCTTTTTAGCTCAGTCACAGTCTTTTCTTTCAGACTTTCTACTTTTCTCTCGTTAACCTCAAAAGTGTTGTTGGCAGATGGAATGGCTTTAATTTCATCAACTTTCAGAATTTCCATAGTGGCGGCCAGGGGTTTAGGGAGCTTAATAGAAATAGAAGTGAGAAACATAAACAAATGATTTCAATAGTTTAGTATGTAAACTAGTTTATATAAGGATAGGCTTCTCTCTTATCATTAATATATACTCATGGGTGGCTCAAAGGATTATGCTGGTTTTGAATGTATGCTTTGGCAGTATTTTGAGAATCTAGACATGCAGTAATTTATAAGGAACTCAAGGGATAAGAATAAATCCAGAGTCAGGAAAAACTCTAGACATTGAGAATGGTCATCTCTACAAGCCATTATGAGACTGACCTATCATTTGGTTAATCTTAGGAGATTTTGTGTGTGTTTTTTTTTTAATTATTTTATTTTATTTTATTTTACTTTACTTTTTATTTTAGAATCTGGGGATACATGTGCTTTTTTGTTACATGTTTATTACATGTATAATGGTGGGGTCGGGCTTCTAGTATACCATAATCCACATATTGGACATTGTACCCAATAGGTAACTTTTCACCCCTCACTCCCCTCCCAACCTCCTCTCTTTTGGAGTCTCTAGAGCCTGTTTTCTCCATCTTTATGTCTATGTTTACCATTTGTGTAGCTTGGCTTTCACTTATAACTGAGAACATGTGATATTTGACTTTCTGTTTCCATGTTAGTTCACTTAAGGCAATGGCCTACAGCTTCATCCATGTTGCTGCAAAGGACATGATTTGGTTCTTTTTTTATGGCTGCATAGTAGTCCATAGTGTACATATACCAAATTTTCTTTAATCAACTATAAGTGGGCACTTAGGTTGGTTTCATGACTTTGATATTGTAAATAGCGCTGCAATAGACATACAAGTTCAGGTGTCTTTTTTATAGAATGATCTCTTTTTCTTTGGGTAATGGGATTACAGGATTGAATGGTAGTTCTATTTTTATTTCTTTGAGATATCTCCTACTGTTATCCACAGCGGTTGAACTAATTTAAATCCCCATCAACTGTATGAGCATTCCCTTTTCTCTGCATCCATGTTAACTAACGTCTGTTGTTTGTTTAACTTTTCAATAATAGCTAATCTGAGTGGTGTAAGATGGTATCTCAGTGTAGTTTTAATTTACATTTCTCTGATGATTAGCAATGTTGAGCATTTTTTTCATGTGTTTGTTGGCCACTTGTATTTCTTCTTTTGAGAAATTTCTGTTCATATTCTTTGCCCAGTTTTTAATGGGACTGTTTGTGATTCTCTTCTCTAAACCTAAGGCTTACAAATGGAGTTAAGTAGTCCAGCCCCATTTGCTCCCACCAAAGGATTATTACTAGTTTTAGCAATTTTAAGCCCTATGTGATACAAATTTCTAGCAGCACTATAGTTTTCTTTTATCCAGTCAAAATTGTGGTACAGTATCTGTACTGACTTTGTTTTCTTATTATTAATAATAGCCAGCTTTAACTTTAATATGGCCTTTAAAAACTTACACTGAAAGTTTACATTATTCTTTTGCTTTTTTTTTTTTTTGAGACAGGGTCTCCCTCTGTTGCCCAGGCTGGAGTGCAGTGGCACGATCTCAGCTCATTGCAACATCTGCCTCCCGGGTTCAAGCGATTCTCCTGCCTTAGTCTTCTGAGTAGCTGGGATTACATGCATGTGTCACTACACCTGGCTAATTTTTGTATTTTTAGTAGAGACGGGATTTCACCATATTGGTCAGGCTGGTCTGGATCTCCCGACCTCAGGTGATCCGCCTGCCTTGGCCTCCCAAAGTGCTAGGATTACAGGCTTGAGCCATGTGCCCTGGCTCTCACTGCTCTAATGATGTCAACGCTACAATTTATGTTTTAAGGGAATCATATTTATATTCTCTGTGATTCTGTTTTTGTGATATTCTTTAATTATGTACTGTTGATATTGGGTGTTGGGTTTTTTGTTTGTTTGTTTGTTTGTTTGCTTAAACAATAGAAATATATTTTCAATTTTTTTTTGAGAAAAGCTCTGGCTCTATCACCCAGGCTGGAGTGCAGTGGTGCGATCTCAGCTTACTGCAATCTTCACCTCCCAGGCTCAAGCTGTCTTCCCACCTCAGTCTCCCAAGTAGCTGGGACCACAGGTGCATGCCACCATGCCTGACTAATTTTTGTATTTTTTGTAGAGATGGTGTTTTGCCATATTGCCCAGGCTGGTCTTGAGCTTGTGAGCTCAAGCGATCTGCCCGCCTTGGCCTCCCAAAGT
Source organism: Chlorocebus sabaeus (assembly GCF_047675955.1). Taxonomy (NCBI): domain Eukaryota; kingdom Metazoa; phylum Chordata; class Mammalia; order Primates; family Cercopithecidae; genus Chlorocebus; species Chlorocebus sabaeus. The sequence goes on along the minus strand of NC_132918.1, from coordinate 32,614,040 downwards.
GCTAGGATTACAGGCATGAGCCACCATGCCCAGCCTAGAAATACATTTTCTCGTTGTCCTGGAGACTAGAGGTTCAAGATCAAAGTGTTAGTAGGGTTGGTTCCTTCTGAGGCCTCTCTTCTTGGCTTGCAGATGGCTTTCTTCTTTCTGTGTCTTCCCATGGTCTTCTGTCTGTAGAAATAGTGTTTTTTAATGGAATGTTTTTTTCTCAGTAAGTTTCTATCATATAAAGTACTTGTGACATAATGCTCTTAAACATGTCCCTGTTTAAAATTTTTTTTGAGAAATCGCTATATTCTGTGCATCTGTATTTGGTAATACTGTTTATTCACTAAGGTATAATTTCTGGTTCTGAATAACATTAATACCATTTACCAATTTTAGATGAAATTTGTACTGATCCTGGAGTCTAATACATGGTAAAATAACTAAAGCATTAGAAATTTTAGCATGCAGGCCCCAAAGGTATTTTCATTCTAAGCCAGCTAGTATGATAGGTAACTAAAAATGGGTTGGTATACAATATTTTTTTAATTCTATATTCTGTTTCTTTCTTCCTCCTTAATCCTTTCTTTAAAAAATAACTATAGGTAGCAGTCACAATGAAGCCAACATAAATGAGACTGCTTTCTCTTCATTTTCGTTTTCATCTCCAACTGAGCTACTTTTTCTGAGCCAGGCAGCTACTGATGCAGATAGACAGGTGGGATGCAGAGGGTTTCAGCCAAGAGGCCTGTGGTGATGCTTTCCCTCTTCTGAGATGAACTCAAGCCTAGAAACAATGGAAGGGAGCCCTCGTGAAAGATTTGAGGAGCAGGTCACTGAGAGGAAAAAAACTACAACCCAAGAATCCTATATCCGTTCAACTTATTCACCAGTCACAGTAAGAAAAGGCTATTTGCAGATGGGCAAAAAGTGAGTGAACATTTGCATCTGTACAACCTATTCAAGAAAAAGGCTTGAGCAATAAATCTAAGCAAAGTAAAACTATTTATAAAATACAGATTACTTTTAAAAGTTTGATCAATGTAACAATATATCCCCATAGTTGGAGTTCATCCCTATATTTCATAAATAAAATTTAGCAAGTTACATCTGCATAGGCAAATATTTTTAGAATCAAATTTCATTTACTAGGTCAAGTATGTTATTTTGGACAATTTTTTTTAAAATGGAATCAAAACTCTATATGCATTTATATCTGTGTGCATTAATTGATTTTATTTCCTGAGTATCCTAGTGGTTTAGTTAGAATGATCCTGAGATTTGGAGTCAGAGTCTTAGTTTTAGTTCATCATTTGCAAGTAGAGGCAAGTTACTAAACTGCTGTTATTTCCTGGTTTTCTTTGTCTTTGAAATATGGATCCTGTATTATAAATTGTTGGAATTATTAGTGAAAAATAAATATATCTTAACGGGTATATTTATTATACACATTAGCCGTCAAGACTTTCCTAGCTGGGCATAGTGGCTCACATCTGTAGTCCTAGCTCTTTGGGAGGCCAAGGTGGGAGGATTACTTGAGGCCAGGAGTTTGAGACCAGCCTGGGCAACATGGTGAGACACGAACTCTATGAAACAACAGAAAAAAGGAGCTGGGTGTGGTGGTGCACACCTGTAGTCCTAGCTACTCAGGGAACTGAGGCAGGAAGATGAGCCCAGGAGTTCAACACTGCAGTGAGCCATGATCACACTACTGCATGTTAGCCTAGGCGACAGAGGGAGACCCAATCTCTTACAAAAAAAAAAAAGAAGCTTTCCTTAGGAATGGTAGTGACTATATCTTCAAGATAATGGTTATAGATGTGGAAATGAAGAAATCTTCCAGGGAGGGAGATTTCATGGGGTAGAAGAGTTTGACAGTATTGCTATTAATATTTTATTGAATGTTGGGTATACATTATTATGTATTTATTTTCTGTCTTAAGCATTTCTTAATTGGTAAAAAAAAAAAAAAAAAAAAAAATCTTGCTCGTGAAATATCTTAACCAGTAAAATGTCTAGGATTTTTCTATCAAAAGACACTACTTACAAGGACACTCTGACGTGTATGCTTCCTAATTCTTCACTTGCTTAGGATCTGCTTGAATCTGGCCCATAAAAGTACTGTATTTACCACATTCTGTACTGGTTTTCATGGTGACTTAAATGGTTGTGAAAAAGTAAAATATTTCATAACCCTGGGCTTGCATTTCTGCATGACCACAATCAGTTGGTGCTGGGTATCAGCTGCTTCCTTTAATTGGGGCATGTGCTTCAGAGTTCTCCACACTTCTCTGTGCTTTCTGATACTAATGTCAAATGTCATTTGCCATTTATCATCATAAATGTGTGCATTAATGGCTTGATACCTGAGACATTTTAGTTTATGACTTTTATATTCAGTAGATATCATAGTCTTCTACTGATACTTTGCTTTGATATTTTAATTTGATGTCACATATTTCCAATACTTCATAACTTTATAAAACATGCTTACATACATTTTCCCTTAAACATATGACATAAAGTACTCTTTATTGGTTGTCATCTCCTCCTTCTCTAGTAACCAATCAGTCCTTTTGTTTTACCAAGTAAATATTTCTCAAATCTGTGTTGTCCTGTTTGACCTTTCTGTTATTGTTTCAGCTCAGGCCCTCCTCTCACCTGAAATTCATTAATTGCCACCTAACTGAGCTCCTTGCCTCTAGACACATTATTTTCAATTCATCCTCAAAAATACTGCTAAAGTGATGTATCAAAGTGCAGATATGATCACATCACCCCTTTGTTTAAAGTTTTTCTAAGTCTCCTCATCTTCCATGGCAGGGGTTGGCACACTTTTTCTTTAAGGTCCAGATAGATACTTTAGACTTTGTTGGTCCTAAGATTCCTGCTACAAATAATGAACTCCTATTGGTGAGTTGATCGCAAAAGCCAGTAGGCACTATGTAAACAAATGGCATGGCCTGTGTCCCAGTAAAACTTATTTACGAAACCAGGCCACTGGTCCAGGTCTATAGTCTCTTAATCCCTGTTCTATGATATAAAAGATTCTCCCAGTTTCTCACTTGTCTCATCTACCACTCTTCAATCTTGTTTCCTGTAGGTTTTTCAGAAGGACCATTCAAATTCTTAAACTTTTCTGAGCACAACATCGTCTTTCTATATCCAGTTATTTATTTTATGCATGCTGGGTTTCTTTTTACAAATAGCAAAATATTCTAGTGTATCTCGTAAATTATGAATTTTGATGTGATATGCATATATAAAAATGGGGTTATTTTGTTTATTGCAGACAACTTTATAAATATAAGGTTTGAAGTCTCAAGTATGGACAACTGGTTTTTTTAACAGGTCTTTAGTAAAAAGTCATAGTCTTGACATAATTCATGACATAATTTGTTGTTTAATATGTTATCCAAAAATCTGAGAGTGCAGTCGCTGGTAGGAAATTAGTTTAGTTTCTTTTTCTTTTCTTTTCTTTCTTTTTTTTTTAATGAAGTCTCACTCTATTGCCCGGCTGGAGTGCAGCGGCGCAATCTTGGCTCACTGCAACCTCCCGGGTTCAAGCAATTCTCCTGCCCCAGCCTCCAGAGTAGCTGGGACTTCAGGTGCCTGCCACCATGCCCAGCTAATTTTTGTATTTTTCGCAGAGACAGGGTTTCACCATGTTGGCCAGGATGGTCTCGATCTCTCGACCTTGTGATCCACCCACCTCGGCCTCCCAAAGTGCCGGAATTATAGGCATCAGCCACTGAGCCCGGCTGGAAATTAGTTTAGTTTCATTGTTATCAACTGTATTGAATCAAGGTTCACTGAAAAAACAATTTTAGGACAGTTCATAGGAGTTGGAAGCATATAAGCCAAATTGTATCCTATCTTCATCACAGTTGTTCCTTTAAATTCCAGTTAGGAAAGCAGAAAATTGGTTTTAGAGTCTGACTTGCATGAAATATTGAACTGAAAGGTTACTATTTAAATTCTCATAGATTGCTTGCCTGTTTCTATGTGCAAAGAAATAACACAATGTAAGAATATGTTGTTAAATGTGTGTGCTTTGCCTTGTTATTAAATTTCAGTTAATTATGTTATTGTAATTGGTACAATGTTGGATAGTAAGCAAAACTTTTTCCAGGAAAAAAAAATGAAAGCAGCTTATCATTGTTGCATCATATAGGCAAATGCAAGATGTGATGGATTTTAATATAAATTATGTTAAAGCTCTTTAAATTTCCTAATATTTGCAAACAAATGCATTCATTTAAAACTCCGTCTATTAAAACTGACCTGTAAATGTCTTGTATGGTTGATTTTTTTTCTTCTTCTTCTTTTTTAGCCACCAGCTGAACAGGCCAAAGCCAGACTACAGCTGGTTCTTGAAGCTGCTGGTAAGTGTTGATAATTAACTTTTATTAAATGAAGAAGTGACAGGTAAACCCTAGGCTGGTAGCATGCTTAGAAATGAGTCAAAAAGAAAACTATTTTTATATATCCTCACAAATTTATCAGCTCTAGATTATATGTATGGCCATATATTATCTGAAATATTTATTGCTGCGGTATAATGCTAAGTGTATTGCTAACAGGTCATTCTTTACCTTTTCATTTATAAAATTGGCTTCAGTTTTAGTTTTTTATTTTGACGAAGCCCAGTTGATTAATTTGTCTTTTATGTACTATGGTTTTGGTGACATGTTTAAGAATTCTTTGACTAATCCCAGATTATGATTTTTTTCTTACATTTTCTTTCTTTTGAAAGAAAAATTAAAATGGAGGAGTCTTAAATGTAACGTGTAAAACCATAAAACTTTATATTTTATGGCTTTTATTTATATAAAATATAACTTTATATTTTATGGTTTTGCACGTTACGTTTGAGACTAACTCTTCCATTTTAATTTTTTAAATAAGGTGTAAAGTTTAGGTTGAGATTGTCATTATTCTAAAGAAAATGAGATCAGTGTCATTTAGTAATTTCCCCGGTTACATTGGACTAACTCACTGGACTGTATGTTCTGGATACCATGTACTCTTTAAGTGCTGTATGTGTTATTTCTCAATGGTACTATAATGCTTTGACTTTGATTTTAGATATCATGTTCACTTGCACGTAGACATTAAATACTTTACTTTTTAAAAACATATAAGATCTATGTTTTCTGAGTACTGATATTTTACTTTGAATCTTAATGTGCTCTTCAAAAATGTATATAACTTATTCAAACAATAAGTCGTAATGAGTAGTGCAGTAGTCCTCTCTTATACATGGTGGATATCTTCCAAGCGTCCAGTTGATGTCTCAAACCATGGGTAGTACAAAACCCTGTATCTATATCTATACTTATCTATCATATCTAATTTATATCTATATCTGGATACACACATACATATATACACGCTGTATTTTTTCCTATACATACATACCTATGATGAAGTTTAATTTATAAATTAGGTAAGACATCAATAATGATAATAAAATGGAACAATTATAATAATATAATAAATATAAATGTGGTTTCTTTCTCTTTGTCTCAAAATATCTTGTACTATAATCACCTATTTTTGGACCACAGTTGACCGCAGGTAACTGAAACTACAGAAAATGAAACTGCAGCTACATATAATGGGGGACTACTGTATATATTTCTTAAAATTTTTTACTATACAGAGCTCATAATTTCCAGCTGGAAAAATTAGAACTCTATTTTAACATCAAAAGTTAATATCAGACCACCAAATGATAGTAGTTATGTTTTTGGGATTCATTGATCAAGAAAATACATATGTGCATATTGATTCAAGGATCTCTTGCATTAGCTCTTTGTGTTCTCATTTAAAGTATACACAGTCTAAAGATTGGGAAGTCCAGGATGAACGATATACTAGCTTCCTGAATTACTAATAGAGGTAACTTACCATATAGGTAAAAAGATTGACAAGTGTTTTAGTTTTGATGAAGTGTCTCTGTACTCCTCCTTATTACTCTAAAAATAATTTATAGTTTATGTTTTTATCTTATTTGTTTTATCTTTAGAAAACATTACTTACTAAAATTTTGTTGTTAATTTTTTTATATTTTCACTCAAATAAAATATACTGTAGGATGTCTAATTAATTTGATTCTTTATCATTTACATAATATGCATTTTGCTTTGAAAAAATATTTCCAGCTCATAATTGAGTATTCCAGCTCATAATTGAATAAACCCTTGCTTTGAAGGAAAATATTTATGTTACCTAGCACGGAAAACATTTATTTCCACAAATGCAATTTTAAATAATTTTATTTCATAGTTTTATTCAGTTTAAAAAAATATTTAGCATGATTTTGAAGTACATTAGAAAATAGATGTGATACTCCAGACCTCACAGTGTATAACTTGCTTATATCCATCTGAATTGTCATCCCTCACATTTAACTTTAACGTTCTAAATTGTACCTAAGGATAAAGAGCTAGATTCTGTGAATTTGAGAAACGTCCAAAATTATGACAATTTTCAAGTTAAAAAATTTATTTTGGCCTAGGTCTAGATAAGCAAAAGACAGACCTTAGCTAAATGTTCAGTTTTTTAAGTCACTCTTTTTTATTGAATATTTATGTTGTTCATCTTTTCTCTCTTACCAGTAACACTGTAATGAACATCCTCTTATACATTGTGTTAGTCATATTTTATTTTATTCTAGGGGAGATTTGTTACTATAGAAATGAGTTTGTGAGGTCAGAGGGTATTAACATTTTCGGCTGGTCCAAAAGTAATTGCGGTTTTGGTTAAACCTCAGTTACTTTTGCACCAATTTAATAGAATGGCTTTTAGTACATTTTTGCCGAATTGTTTTATAAAGCTTTGTGCTGCTTTTCATTGCCACTGGTTAAGTAATCGTTTTACTAGAATTGCTTTTTGATACCAGTTCCGTGAATATATTGCTGTATAATATAACATATTACACCTTTTTGAAAAATACCGTTTTATTTTTAATGAGAACTTGTGACATAGTAGAGGGCAAGTAGATGGATAGGTAGTGGAAGAGTACATAGGCAACTTACTGTCAAGGCTTTAGTTCTCTTTTTGGTGATGAGTTTTAAGGTGTTCATTATATTGTTAAAAATAAGCAAATAAATAAGAAGAACTTGAGACCTGTCTGGTAAGTTTTGCAGTCCAGCCTAGTCTCAAGGGTGAGATAAATGGATAGGGAAGTCTAGTAGTAGCCATTGTCACACTGGAGTTCACTTAGGTTCCTAGGAAAAACACCTTGATTTGGGGACCTTAAAAGTGGGCATGGGCAAAGACTTCAGGCCTTATGCTAGATTCTTGAGGCAGGATTAATTTTAGCCTTACAAGCAGCATAACTTGATAGATAAGGTTCATATGTAGATATCCTTCTGATTAGACTTAGTTGTTTACTCTAGCTCTGAGTCCCAGAAGAAAGTTTTATGTTTAACTATTGCAATGTAATTGATTATATTAGTAAATGTTAATAATGTTACTGGTTTGGAATTAAAATCTCTTTCGAATATTTAGCCATGATTTTTAGTGATGTGACTCTGAAAGTCCATATGAAGGACTAAAATAAGATTAAATATGTAACTATAGGGTGTTATGATTATTATATCAAACAAATTTGAGTCTGAGATTTTATTGTATTTGGGTTAGGATCATACTTTATATGTGCTAAACTATTGCATATTTGTACTTTGGTTCAAAACCTTGAACATTTTATCTTTGACTCTTTTATAGGCAATAATTCACCTAGACTTAATGATCCTGATTTTGAAAATTTTTTTGTATTTATCCCTTTATTGTGTCTCCCACTGCCACCTCTTTAGTCTAGATGCCAAACATTTCACTCACGGCTTATTCCATTACCTCCTAATTGGCTTCCTGCTTCAATTCTATTACTTCTCTGGAGAGACACTAATGAATAGTGGAAAGATCCTAAGCCTGCCATCACCACTTGCTCTGTAACTTTGAGCAATTTAATGTTTATTGTTTAGCCAGAACAGAGGATTTTTTTAATCAAATATGACAGATGTGTGTTTTTTTCTAGTTCATTGAGGTAAAATTTACATAACATAAAATTTATAATTGCTTAAAGTGAACAATTCAGTGGCATTTAGTACATTCACAGTGTTGTACAACCATCAACTCTATCTAGTTCTAAACAACACTATCACTCCAGAGTGAAACCCCTTACCTACTAACAGTTTCTCCCCACGTTCCTTTCCCCCAAGCCCTTGACAACCACCATTCTCCCTCTGTCTCTATTTGTCTATTCTGGACATTTCATATAAATGGAATCCTACAATATGTGACCTTGTGCGTCTGGCTTCCTTCATTTAGTATGTTTTGAAGATACAGACACATAATATATCAGTACTTCATACTTTTTTATTGCTAAATAATATGTTATTTATACACACACACACACACACACACACACAACTTGTTTATCCATTGTTGGAAATTTGGGTTTTTTCTACCTTTGTTCTATTGTGAGTACATTTGAATATGTGTGTATATGTACTTGTTTTGAGTACCTGTTTGGAGGTTTTTTAGGTATATACCTAGGAGGGTGATAGTGGGGTCATTTGGTAATTCTATGTTTAATTTTCTGAGAAACCACAAAACATTTTCCACAGCAGCTGAACCATTTTACTTTCCCACCAATAGCAGTGTATAAAACAGTTCCCCTTATTGCCTCAACTACACCATATCACACATTGAAGTTACCTATTTGAAAGTATTTGTATTTGGGGTCTTCTCTTTCCCATAATTTCTTTATCTGTAAGAGGGAAAGATAATAACTGCCATGTAGGGCTATTATGAAAATAATAACACATGAAATACCTAGCCCAGAGCCTGAAAAGTGGTAGCCACCAGAAAATGTGTATTTCATCTTGATTTTTGTGGACACCACTGCCAGATGATTCTTTGGTGTTATTGGATCTTTGGGTTGTTGCTTTTCTGGCTGGAAAACTCTGTGTGGCTGCTGCAACAGAGCAGGTAGCAGCACGGGCACCAGCTCTCTGAGAGGTTGTGGCTGGACCAGGCACACTACAAGCAGCTTCCACCGCTGGCACCCAGGAACACGGTGGCACCTGGAAGCTTGAAGATCCCGGGAACTGCAGGGTCCCAAGGAGGGAGCCACAGTCCTGGTTCTAGGAGCTTCTGGATCTGAGCTCCCCAAAGCACCACAGCTCTTCTCTCCTTCTCTTTGCCTGCAACATGGTGAGCAAGGAGCATGTCTCAGTCCTGTTTGTGTTATAGCTCTTTTAGCCTCCCTATTCATTGGGTCCTGAGTTCTTGTCCTGCAACCAGGAAGAATTAGGTGCACAGACAAGTGGAGGGTGAGCAAGATGAAGAGGAGCTTTGTTGAGCAATAGAACAGCTCAGAGGGGACCCACAGAAGGTAGTTCTTTCCACAGCCAGAGTGTCCTAATGAGTGTTCAGCTCCTGACAGAGAGTAGCTCCTCTCTGCTAGGCAGGTTGTCCCAACAAGTGTTCAGTTCCCAGCAGAGAGGGTAGCTCCTCTCTGCTACTGGTCATCCCATGGTCTGCAGCTCTCTGCAGAGAGAAGGCCCTAAAGTGGATGTCTCCTCTCTGCAGGCAGGTCATCCCATCATGTCTGCAGCTCTCAGCAGAGAGGAAGCCGTAGAGTGGGTGGCTCCTCTCTGTAGGCAGGTCCTCCCCTTGTTTCTGCAGTGCTCAGCAGAGAAGGTAGCCTCTCTTTGCAACTGGTCCTCCCATCTTCTCTCCATCCTCTTTTCTGCTCTGGCTGAGCCCAGAGCTTTTATGGGCCTTAGATGGGGAGGAAGTGCACACTGATTGGTTCATGGGCAGCCATGGGCAGGCCCAGAAAAGGCACCAGAAGTCCCCACTATGGTCCATAGGACTGGCAGCCCAGCTGCCAGCCTTCAGACCCTCTCTGGATTGAAGGTAGAGCCTCACCTGTCCCCTTCTGCCCAGGAGACCTTCTGCCTCCTGCCACCATCCGTGACACCCAGGCTGCTTGCAATAAGGGACATCTGCAGGCCAGTGCCCAGCCACCCTCAACCCTCCGCCTCCAGCTTCACCTGTAACTTGTGCTTGTCAGTGCCCAAAGTCTGGAGGGGGCCAAGGCAGCAAAGGGCTGGTGTGTCCATGCTGCCCCATGCATGCAGCATGCACACACCTGGCCAGGCTGTGACAGCACCTGGGCCTGGCCCCAGCCCTGCCCCGAGATTGGAGCAGGTGCCAGGAGCGAAGAGAGGCCAGGCAGCAGGAGCAGGCACCCTCAAGCCTGCAAGGGCAAGGCGGAGGCCTTCCTAAGCTAAGAGTGCAGAGACCTGGGTCAACAGCCTCAACTTGGGGGCTACAGCTATGCTCAGGAGGACAGGGCTGCTGCCTATTCCTGGCCTCTATCAGCTCCATGGATCATGCAGCCCCAGCTGTGCCCCTCACAGCCTGGGGTGGGGTTCCAGGTCCTCACTGGGCCCAGGCTGGTGACTGGGGCAGGAGAGATGTCTCTGCAAGCTCCCCCTGTGGCCCCGGCTCTCAGGGATGGCCCGGAGCTCCTCCTCACCCATCTGGCAACTCTTCTTGATTAAGGTGGTGGTTAGAGGGGGCCTAGGGCGCCTCCCGGAGTGTGCCTGGCTGTTGGGAATGTCAGGCCTGGCAGTCACCCAAATGTGGGGCAGACAGACCCTGGGGACATGGCCCCAGGCAGCCCTTGGCAGAGCATCCTCCCAAGGTGCAGGAACCCAGTGCCCTCAGCAGGGCAGCTGTGCTGCTGGCCAGGTCCTCGAAGTGGGCCCTGCTGGCCCCCAAAGCACGGCCCCAGCTCCTGCTCCCTCCCTGCACCCTTCCTTCCTGCTGCAACAGTGGGCAAGAGCAGCAACATGGTACCAGGGTCCAGAACCACAGAGGCTCTGGGCGTTGGGGCGGGTCTCAACCAGCCATAGGAGGGTGGAGGCGGCACAGCCAGCTGCCTTGGGGACATGGGGCACAGGAGACCCACTACCGCTATTGCTGCTCCCGTAGCCACTTCTGCCGCTACCACCCATGCCTCCCCAACTGTGGACAGCCCACTGCTGCCATCATTGGGTACCATATGTTAATGCCACCCCTTTGCTCAAAATTACTCAGTGGTTCTCACTTGCTTACAAAATCAGTTTTACGTTTCTATGCTTAAGGTTCTAAAGTTCTGTACAGTGGATCCACAACCTTTTCTAACTTTATCTTCTAGAATTCGTTACTGTGCTTTTTTCATTGGTCTTCAAGTTTCCCGTATTCTTTTCTACCTGGGAAGCTTTGCACATTGTTTTTCTCTTCTATAAATGCCTTGTTTCTTCCTTTTCCCCCTCTCCAAACAGTTCAAGACTCTTCTAAAACAAGATTTCCACATTATTTCCCTGACCATTCCAGTACCTCATCTTTCTCTCCTCCTTTGAATTCTTTTAGTCCTGTCTTTGCACACCATTTTTTATTGAAATTTATTCATACACTGCTGATATTAATATTTAGTTGTTTCATGAACGTTATACTTATTTTTCCAATGAAATAAACTTCCAATGGTCAGGAACCATATATTTAGCCAGACATGGTGGCCCACTCCTGTAATCCCAGCACTGTAGGAGGCGAAGAGGGGAGGATCACTTGAGTCCAGGAGTTCGAGACCAGCCTAGGCAACATGGTAAAACCCTGTCTCTACAAAAAATACAAAAATTAGCCAGGCATGGTGGCACATGCTTCTGGTCCTAGCCTCTTGGGAGGCTGAGGTGGGACAGTTGCTTGTGCCCAAGAAGTCAAGGGTTCCGTGAGCTGTGACTGAGCCACTGCACTCCAGTGCGGGCGACAGAGTGAGACCCTGTCTCAAAAAAAAGATAGAAACTATATTTAAAACTTCTACATCTTTCCCAGCAGTTTTAACAATACCTATAGTAGTACTACATCAGAAAAAATTTTAGCTGTTAACCTTTTGTAAGTAAGTCATTGTAGAGAAACAGAGGATCTAGCTATCTGAAAAACCTTTAGATGTTGGTGTGCTCATTTTGACCGCTGTTTGATGGATTTTATAATAAATATACTAAGATGTTACCTAGCTTCAAAAGCAGAAGATACATGACATAACCTGGCTTTTTACACTTAAACTGTAAGACAGTGCTTGACAGAAAAGACAGTAAAACATGATTATTTCACAGGGGATGGAGGGAAAATAGCAAGTTTAGGTAAGGTCTCCTTTGTCTCCATCACTTTTGCTCTTGCTTTTCTTTGTCTTGATAGCCCAATTCCAAACATTATCTGGATTTTCTGCAAAAACATATTATCATCTTATCCCAAATGTGTTCATGGGTCTAAAGAATTTGGAAGAGAGATTTTTCCAAAAGATAATTTTTATCAGTATGAGAAGACAATACCTGTAACACAAATTTCTTTGAAGCCTCCTCAATACTTTACTTTTAATAGAATTGACACATACACTTTAAAATTATATTTCTAATGTTATAAGAAAAGGTAGAAATTTCTTTTTGTGCATATGTGGTAAAACAACTTATAAAATCTCTGCATAATAGTATTTCATTTTCTGCATAGTATCTACAACTTTTTGTATTGTACCTTATAGTTTTCAAAACACTCTAATAAATCTTTACCTTTTGATTCATATCACTTCATGGAGAGTTAAGTCCAGTTTACAAATATTCTGAAAGCTTAAGTGACTTGTAAAAAATTACAGAGCTAATAAGTGATAGAATCAGGACTTAACTCCAGTGATTTCTGACTCTCCAGCTACTTCTTTTTTTTTTTTTTTTTTTTTTTTTTTTTTTTTTTGGACATAGTCTTGCTCTTTTATCCAGGCTGGAGTACAATGGCACAAGCTCAGATCACCGCATCTTCTGTCTTCCAGGTTCAAGAGATTCTCCTGCTTCACCCTCTCAAGTAGCTGGGATCACAGGTGCGCACCACCACACCCAGCTAATTTTTGTATTTTTGGTGAAGACGGGGTTTCACCATATTGGCCAGGCTGGTCTCGAACTCCTGACCTCAAGTGATCTGCCCACTTCGGCCTCCCAAAGTGGTGAGATTACAGGCGTGAGCCACCGCTCCCAGCCCTCGAGCTACTTCTGGTTCATAAGTTAAATACCTGAGTTATGTTAGGCAGAAAGAAAGGCAATAGATAATATTACAAAATGCATAACCTTATTCTATAAGACTTCATTCTACAATTATCTTAAAATAAAATAATTTCTATCCTCAAGTAAGCCTTTGATTCTAAAGTAAGTTTTCTAATTGATACTACAAAGGGGTTAAGGCATCTTTTAGGAACAATAAGTTATTTTCCTTAACTATGTAGAGTGTGTATAGTAGCTAAATTTATAACTTTGAAAAATCTAAAGTAATGTTTTATGATTTTTTTTCTAACACCTAACTGTGTACATGAATTTCAGGGACCCTTCCTAGGAGAGAAACTGGTTAAGTATTATCAAAACACAGATCAGTTACACATACTATATCCAGATGATAAGCTTTGCTGAATAATAGGCCGTAAGTGCCTCACCCCATCCCAATTTTTCCGCAGCCTGTTAAACTGAGATTTTATTCTCTTAGTTGCCCATTAAATACCTGGGAACCAAGTCCTGGCCCTTTCTCTTCATAGCCATGTGATCCTTAGAAGTCCCAACACTTCTCTAAAGTCCGTTGTAGTGTTAAATATGTGTAATTCAAAGAATTACAAATGAGATTGCCTTGATAATGTTGTACTGTTTCCGAGGAGCATAGAAAGCTACTCTGCTTTACCCTGATTTAAAGCTGAAAGAGGTTTTGTCTGTAGGTTTCTGACCACTCACTATCTATGGCTCTGAGAAATAGGCTTGATTTATTTTGAGAGAGCCTTTCAGGGCAACCCCCCGCCCTAAAAAAAGAGCAAGAGAGTGAAGTGTTAATTTTTATTTCATATAAATAGCTTACAGACTTCTTTTTTTCCCTACATTGGCTTATGCTTGATTGTGTTTTGGTAGTGCAGATTTATATTGGTTCACTAACAAACTGTGAGCTTGAGCAGATCAGTTTTTATTTACTGTCATGTAGTTTCCTCATCTGTAAAACAGAGATACTAATAGTACATAACTAATGGGTTATTGTTATGGATTTAAATGAGTTAATGTTTGTAAAACACTTAGAGCAGTACCTGATACATAGTAAGTATTCAGTTAATGTTAGCAGTAAGTATGAAAGACAATATTGTATGGTGGTGAAGTCCTCAAGTCAGGTGGCTTGGGTGCCGTTCCTAGCTCCCATGTTTACTGATGAAACCATAGGAAAATTGTTAAAACCTGCTGAACTTCACTTTTTTATTAACAGAATGGGAATAATAATAATATGTACCTTATAGAGATTTATAAATTAATAAAGTCTCTAGAGAGATTGGGAATGGGAATTATAATAATGTATACCTTATAGAGATCTATAAAGAAATTAATTTAATACAGTCTTTAGCATCTAGCACATAACTGAGCATTCTATAAATGTTAGCTAGTAGGAGTAGTTTTTTATGTCATTACCAAAGTGACTTTATGAGATAATTAAAGAAGTTGAGCCACATGTCCTCCTCGTACCAGTATGCTTATGCAGTTAAAAGACATTATCAGGAATTAAGAATAGTGCTTTTATTTCATTTATTAAAAAAATTATACTTTAAGTTCTGGGATACATATTCCAAACATGCATGTTTGTTACAAAGGAATACACGTGCCATGGTGGTTTGCTGTACCCATCAACCTGTCACCTGCATTAGGTATTTCTCCTAATGCTATCCCTCCCGTAGCACCCACCCCGCAACAGGCCCTGATGTGTGATGTTCCCCTCCTGGTGTCCATGTGTTCTCATTGTTCACCTCCCACTTATAAGTGAGAACATGCGGTGTTTGGTTTTCTGTTCCTGTGTTAGTTTGCTGAGAATGATGGTTTCGAGCTTCATCCATGTCCCTGCAAAGGACATGAACGCATCCTTTTTTATGGCTACATAGTATTCCATGGTGTATATGCCACATTTTCTTTATCCAGTCTATCACTGATGGGCATTTGGGTTGGTTCCAAGTCTTTGCTATTGTGAACAGTGCTGCAGTAAATATATGTGTGCATGTGTCTTTATAGTGGAATGATTTATAATCCTTTGGTTATATACCCAGTAATGGGATTGCTGGGTCAAATGGTATTTCTGGTTCTAGATCCTTGAGGAATCGCCACACTGTCATCCACAATGGTTGAATTAATTTACACTCCCACCAACATTGTATAAGTGTTCCTATTTCTCCACATCCTGTCCAGCATCTGTAGTTTCCTTACTTTTAAATGATTGCCATTTTAACTGGCATGAGAAGATATCTCATTGTGGTCTTGATTTGCATTTCTCTAATAACCAGTGATGATGAGCTTTTTTCTGTATGTTTGTTGGCCACATAAATGTCTTCTTTTGAGAAATATCTGTTCATATCCTTTGCCCACTTCTTAATGGGGTTGTTTTTTTCTTGTAAATTTGTTTAAGTTCCTTGTAGATTCTGGATATTAGCCCCTTGTCAGATGGGTAGATTGCAAAAATTTTCTCCCATTCTGTAGGTTGTCTGTTCAGTCTGATGATAGTTTCTTTTGCTGTGCAGAAGCTCTTTAGTTTAATTATATCCCATTTGTCTATTTCAGCTTTTGTTGCCATTGCTTTTGGTGTTTTAGTCATGAAGTCTTTGCCCATGCCTATGTCTGGAATGGTATTGCCTAGGTTTTCTTTTAGGGTTTTTATGGTTGTAGGTCTTACGTTTAAGTCTTTAATCCATCTTGAGTTAATTTTTGTATAAGGTGTAAGGAAGGGGTCAAGTTTCAGTTTTCTGCATATGGCTAACCAGTTTTTCCAACACCATTTATTAAATAGGGAAACCTTTCCCCACTGCTTGTTTTTGTCAGGTTTGTCAAAGATCAGATGGTTGTAGATGTGTGGCATTATTTCTGTGTTCTCTGTTCTGTTCCATTGGTTGATATATCTGTTTTGGTACCAGTACCATGCTGTTTTGGTTACTATAGCCTTGTAGTATTGTTTGAAGTCAGGTAGTGTGATACCTCCAGCTTTGTTCTTTTTGCTTAGGATTGTCTTGGCTATATGGGCTCTTTTTTTTTTTTTTGGTTCCATAGGAAATTTAAAGTAGTTTTTTTCTAATTCTGTGAAGAAAGTCAGTGGTAGCTTAATGGGGATAGCACTGAATCTATAAATTACTTTGGGCAGTATGGCCATTTTCATGATATTGATTCTTCCTATGCATGAGCGTGGAGGTTTTTCCCCATTGGTTTGTGTCCTCTCCTATTTCCTTGAGCAGTGCTTAGTAGTTCTTGAAGAGGGAGGTCCTTCATATCCCTCGTAAGTTGGATTCCTAGGTATTTTATTCTCTTTGTAGCACTTGTGAATGGGAATTCACTCATGATTTGGCTCTCTGTCTGTTATTCGTGTATAGGAATGCTTGTTATTTTTGCATATTGATTTTGTATTCTGAGACGTTGCTGAAGTTGTTTATCAGCTTAAGGAGATTTTGGGTTGAGATGATGGGATTTTCTATATATACAATCATGTCATCTGCAAACAGCAACAATTTGACTTCCTCTCTTCCTATTTGAATACCCTTTGTTTCTTTCTCTTGCCTGATTGCCCTGGCCAGACCTTCTAATACTTTGTGGAATAGGAGTGGTGAGAGAGGGCATCCTTGTCTCATGCCAGTTTTCAAAGGGAATGCTTCTAGCTTTTGCCCATCCAGTATGATATTGGCCGTGGGTTTGTCATAAACAGCTCTTATTATTTTGAGATACATTCCGTCAACACCTACTTTATTGAGAATTTTTTTGCATGAAGGGGTGTTGAATTGTATCGAAGACCTTTTCTGCATCTATTCAGATAATCATGTGGTTTTTGTCATTGGTTCTCTTTATGTGATGGATTACGTTTATTGATTTGAGTATGTTGAACCAGCCTTGCATCCCAGGGATGAAGCTGACTTGATCGTGGTGGATAAACTTTTTGATGTGCTGCTGGCTTCGGTTTCCCAGTATTTTATTGAGGATTTTTTTTTTTTTTTTTTTTTTGCATTGATGTTCATCAAGGAATATTCAATATGGTCTGAAA
The DNA here is from genome assembly GCF_047675955.1 of Chlorocebus sabaeus. Classification (NCBI taxonomy): domain Eukaryota; kingdom Metazoa; phylum Chordata; class Mammalia; order Primates; family Cercopithecidae; genus Chlorocebus; species Chlorocebus sabaeus. The sequence goes on along the minus strand of NC_132918.1, from coordinate 32,596,925 downwards.
TTTTCTTTTTTGTTGTATCTATGCCACATTTTGGTATCAGGATGGTGCTGGCCTCATAAAATTAGTTGGGGAGGAGTCCCTCTTTTTCAAGAATAGTGCTTTTAAAACAAAACAAATGAATAAAGCCTTAAATAGTTTAGTTGACTTGGACATTAGTTAAAGCTTTTTTTTTTTTTTTTTTTCAGTCAAGTGTGGTTTATGGAAACTTCAAAATTCGATGTCAAATTGAATAGCTTTGATACAAATCAAATTACTAATGTTAATTTATCTTCCAGTTTCCAACAATGAACGTGGCTTTTAGCTTTTTGTTAATCCAAAAAGATAAAATTCGTGTGTCCTAAAGAGAATCTCTAAGTAAATTACTTTACTTAGAAAGTGTAAGTTGTTTGTTTTAACATCAGTTACACATTTATATTTGAGTGGCTGTTATTTACCCTAGTGATGTTTAGTAGGAAAAAAAAAAGGTATCAGCTAGATTCTGACAATATCACAGCAACTTGCCATGTTTGAGCAGATGTTAAGCAGACAGTAGTTGAATGTTAATTTTGAGAGGGTGATATGTTTAAGCCTAGCTGAAGTATGTTGCTTGTGAGCTTTCTAGACTCGAGTACAATGCTGGATCTCTGGGGAGAATTTTAAAGCTAAACCTCTTTCTTTTGGGTCCTCTATATGGACTCTCTCAAGTCAGTATAAAGCAGATCATCCCTAGGCTAAAGCCCTTCAGCTTTTGTTATTGGGCTCTGTAGACCTGTAATTAGGCCTCCTGGCAGGCCTTGCAGGCCAGTTAATGGTCATATGGAGTTTCTGTGAGGCAGACTGGCTTTGTGTAAATCCTGGGTAGGAATACGTTTATGGGTCACTTCCTACTAGGACCATGCTTTGTCCTTATGCCCTGCGGGCTGACAGGGAGCAGGTTCCCTTGACCATGGACTGTTCAATGTGCAACTCAAAATCTACTCCACTAATCCCCAGTGTAAACAGAGGATTTAGAAGGGCTTCTGTCACTTACAGTTGCCAATTCACTTGGGTGTCTGTGAATTTGTTTTCCCTGACTTCGTTATTGAAAGACTGACAAGTGTATAACATTTGGATACTTGTTTATATATTAGATATATGGGTCTTTTTCAGTGGTTTTAAAATCATTGTAACTAATTTATCTATTGTAAAATTATGTAATGAGTTGTTTAGAATTAATTCCCCTTTAATATCTTTAAATTTAAGCCATTAAAATAGCCATACTGATAGTCGACCTATTCGTATAGGAGAAATTATAGGTCTGTTTTATTGGATAAGAGTAAAAGAACATTATGTAAATAAATTTACCAAAAAGTGATTAATTTGGATTTCAGATAAATCAAAGAAATAATTAATGTAGTGAAATGAAAAATATAGCCTTTATGCATTTTTATATTAAGTAAAAATTCTAGTTTAGTGTAACGGAGCTTTTGAAAGGAATATCAGATCATTTTATAAAATGCTTAATAAAAATATGATTCATGAAGTATTTAAAATAATGAGTGCCATTTATTGAGCATCTACTACGTGGTAAGTAATTTATATACATTTTCACATATTTTAAATAATTGATCCATGTTTCCTAGCCAAGCAAAATATTTGGAGTTTAAGAAAATTATAACTGAGTTTTTATTTTTTCATTTTATTTAATCTTTTTTATTATCATTTTCTCTTTGTTGCTAAGATTAGGATTCAATTCTAAAATATGTGTACATTGCAAAGAAGGAACTATCACCTGTCTTCCTATGAGCCATTTTTTCTTTTAGGGGAAAATGATGAATACTTTCCCAGGTCTCATCTAGTAAATCATTGCTCAGTATTTTGCATTTTGTGATGTAAAAATGGTTCACGACAGATGTGGCTGAAAAGACCACATACGTAGACTGTATGATTTTAGTCTGGTGGAACTAATAGGATCACTCATTACATTTTAGACCCTGGGGTTTCTTTTTTCTTTCATAATAAAATTTTTTAAAAAACTGTTTAAATAGACTGGCCCTTCACATGTGTGAGTACAGCATCTTCTCCTAAATTTAGAAAGAGTGGATGGCAACAAATAATCCTTTCTCTTTCAGAAAATTTTTGTAATGTTTATTCAGTGTTAACTGTTATTTTTAAATTATCTTGTCATCCCAAAAAAGCTAAGATGTTGTTCTATATTTGTAAATATAAAAAAAATTATTTGAATTTTGTTTAGCAAAACAAGAATATGTATTTTTACAGATTCTAAGACCTGTGAATTTAATTGAGTTATACATTAATAAAAACAAAGTTTTGCAAGTGTTCAAATAATTTCTTGCAACAAAAAGACATACAATAGAAAGTTTTGGTGTTCACTTATGACTAGGAGAATCATAGTGTAACTTGTCTTTTTTCCCTTTTAAAAAAGTATACTTGGTGAATTTGTTGAAATGGAAGTAATATAGATATAATTTAGGATTTTTTGAAAGCTCTTGAACAGTGTGAAGAATTTTGTCCTATTTTGGTTTTACCAAAAGTTAATATATATATTGAAAAATACCTAGATGATGTACATTATATCACTTGTATTAGTATTGTCTCTGGATAGTGGGATTTAGGGTTATGAAAAACTTGTTTTTGCTTATCTTTATTTTCTGATTTTTCTGTGGTTATGAAGAGAACCTGAAGAGGTCTAGCAAAGGTTTAATTTAAACATGATAAAACTCCCCAGCATTTAGTATAAAATTTAAAATTTTGACAAATGTATGCAGCTGTGTCACTTTGACCAAAGATTTTGCTGAAGAACCTTTACATTACTCCAGAAGGTTTCTTTGTTCTCATTTGAAGTCAATTCTCTCTCCCTATTCCTGGACCTTAGCAACCACTAATCTGCTTTATGTCACTAGAGTTTTGCTATTTTTAGAATGCATTGTAAATGGAATCATATAGCATGTAGTGTTTTGTATCTGTAGTCTTTCACTTGGTGTAATGCTTTTTGGATTTGTTCGTGTCGTGAGCGTTCTTTTTTTTTTTTTTTTTTTTTTTACTGCTGAATAGTATTTCATTTTCTGGCTATACCAGTTTGTTTATTCATTCAGCAGTTGGTGGACACAAATAAATTGTTTCAGTTTATGGTTTTTATGAGTAAAGCTTATGTGGACGTTTGTGTACAAGTCTGTTGGAACACATGTTTTCGTTTATTTTGAGTTATTGCTTAGGAATGGGATTGCTAAGGAAGAAGAATGGAGTTGGAATTACTTAGGTTATATAGTAAGTGGAGCTTTAACTTTATAAGTCACTGCCAAAATTTTATCCAAATTGATTGTACCATTTTGGATTTTCACAAGCATTGTATGAAAGTTTGCTTCATTTGTTCCATATCCTTGACATTACTTAGTGGTGTTGACTTTTTTTCTGTATAATTTTTGCCCTTTTATTGAGTGTGTTGTACTTCATTTACTTTAATGTGCCTTCCTATGATGACTAATGATGTTGAGCATCTTTTCATGCAATCATTTATCATCTGTATACTTTTTGAAGTATCTGCTCATATCTTTTGCCTATTTTTAAAAGAAATTATATTGTTGAGTTGTAGTTATTTTTATATGCTAAATACAAATCAGTTATGTACTTCATAAATATTTTCTCCCAGTCCTTGTCTTGCTTATTTTCTTAACAATGGTTTTTAAAATTAATGGTATGTATACAGCAAAATGTACCTTTTAAAGTGACAGTTCTTTAATTTTCAATAAGTGCAAATGGTCAAGTAACAGCTCTGAGAATCTAATTGTAGAACAATCCTGTCGTTCCCCCAAATTCCCCCATACCCCTTTTTTTGTGAACCCACTACTCCTGACTCCTAGAAACCACTGATCTATTTTTTTGTCCTTAACACTTGAATTTTTCTGAAATGTCTCATAAATAGACTCCTAATATGTAGACTTTGAGTCTGGCGTTTTTGACTTAGCATCATGCATTTGAGATTTATCCGTGTTGTTTTGCATATATCAGTAGCTTATTTACTTTTTGTTGCTGAGTAGTATTCCATTGTGTGAATTAGTTAATTGAAGGATGCTGTTGTTTCTAATTTGAGGCAATTATGAATTAAACCATTATAACTTTCTCAAGTTAGATATTGTGTGAACATGAGGTTTTGTTCTACTTGGGCAAATACCTAAGACTAGGATGCTGGCATAATAACTTTGTGTTTAACATTATGAGAAACTGCAAACTGTTTTCCAAAGTGGCTGAACCATGTTTTGCTCCCAACAGCAGTCTGTAAGAAATCCAGTTGTTCCACATGGTATGGTTAGTTTTAGTTTTCCTTTGGTCATTTCAGTGGGTGTGTAGAGGTCTTTCATTGTGGTTTCAATCTGCATTTCTCTCATGGTGAATGATGTTACGCAGTCTTAATGTGATTATTTACCATAATAGTCTTCTTTGCCCATGAAAAAAAATTGTTCATTTTTCAGTTGCTGAGTTTTAAGAGTTTGTATATTCTGAATAAAAGTTCATGATCATATATGTTATTTGCAAACATTTTTCACAGTTTGTGGCATGTTTTCATTCTCTTAATGGTGTCTTTTGAAGAGCAGCTCTTAATCATGATGAAGTCTAATTTTAATCAGTTTTTCTTGTATGTATTGCGTTTTTAGCGACATATTTAAGAAATCTTTGCCTAACCAGAGAAGTCAATGACTTGCTTCTATGTTTTCTTCTAGAGTTTTTATAGTTTAGTTTCTATGACCCATTTTAAATTAATGTTTATATATGGTGAAGTATGAATTGGGGTTCTTTGCTTTGCACATGGATATCTTATTGTCCCAGTGCTATTTGTTGAAAATATGTTTTTCCTCCACCAAATTGCCTTTGTACCTTTGCAAAGTATCAGTTCACTACATATAAGTAGCTCTATTCTGAATTCTCTATTCTGTTACATTGATCCATCTGTCTCTCCTTTTACCCAATACCATACTGCCTTGATTGCTGTAGTGCTATATTGAGTCTGGAAATTAGTTAGTGATTTCTCTAACTTTGTTTTTCTTTTTCAGAATGCTTTAGCTTTTCTAATTCTTTTCCCTTTTGATATACATTTTAGAATCAGCTTATTGATTAGTATTTTTAAAAATCCAGCAAATTGAATCACAACTGACTCAGATTAAAATTGTTTTAATTTTAAATTCAACTGGAATTTTGATTAGAGTTGCATCACCTTTATAGATCAATCTGGGGAGAATTGACATCTTAACATATTAAATCTTTCAATCCATGGACATGGTATAGCTGTCCATTTATTCAGTTTTTTTATTTCTTTTATCAGAGATTTGTAGTTTTCAGCCCATAAATCTTGCATATATTTGTTAAATTTATTCCTAAATATTTCATGTTCTGGGCATCATTGTAAATAGTAGGTTTTTAAGTTTTTGTTTCCAATTCATTGTTGGTGTGTAGAAATACAATTCTATTTTGAATAATTTACTTGTATTCTGCAATTTTGTCAGACTCACTTAGAGTTTATTAGTTTTTAAAAGATTCATTGGGATTTTTCTTTTTTGGCTTTTTAAAAATTTTACTTTAAGCTCTGGGATGGAATTTTTCTACATAAACAATTATGTCATATGAAAATAGAGAAAATTTTATTTACAAAACTTGATACCTTTCATTTCTTATTTTTACCTTATTACTGTAGCTAGAATCTCCAGCTTTTCAGTAGAAGTGGTAAGAGTGGATATCCTTCATTTATTTCTGATCCTAACGAGAAAACATTCAGTTTTCACCATTAAGCAAGATGTTTACTGCAGGTTTTTCATAGATGACTTTTTTTTAGGTTGAGGACATTTTCTTCTATTCTTATTTTGTTTCAAATTTTTGTAAAGAATGAATGTTTTATTTTGTCAAATGCCTTTTCAGTATCTATATAGATGATTATATGTATTTTCTTCTTTCTACTATTGATATCTTACATTTCATTGGTTGATATTCAAATGTTAAACCAATCTTACATTCCTGGGATAAACAACCCTTGGGCATGATATACTTCTTTTTGTATATTTTTGGATTCAATTTTCTAAAAATTTTGTTTTGTATATATTATAGCTTATATTCATAGCTATTATAAATACTTCATTGGAACCATTTATATACATAATTCCTTACAGGTAAGGTCTGTCTGTCAACTTTGTATTCTCCTGTAACTAACATGGTACCCTGGTATTAGAAGCTTTTGGTTTTTTGTCATTAGTTGAATAAATGAATGAATATCACCAGTAGACTGTGTAAATGTGTATTTAAACACCACTGGAGTTAAATTATAAAGTAGGAGTTAAAAGCAAGCATGGCTTTTGCTCGCAGAAAATGGAGAATGTGTTGTTCCATAATAAAATTTCTCTAGCTTTTCAGTAAGTGGCACTTTGCTTTATTGTTGGTAATTGTTCTAAGAGTAATAATGGGGGATATATCCCTAATACTTTATGTTTACCATTTTCATGTTCCTATAATTGAAAACACTGAACCAACTTTGTTATATGCACATAGATAATTACTGTTTTATGTTTTTTGAATACAAGGGGGGAAAGCTGATTATTACAATACTCTAATGGGTTGCATATTTTTTTCTTTGGTTCCAAATGAGTGGGGACTTTGTTGCCTGTACCCACAATTGCAGCTCATTTCAATTGCTCCTATTTATATGTAATGCAATTGACAAAGTATTCTAAACCAGTGAAGTTGACTTTTCATATAGGACTATGATAGAATTTGAGCTAGATAAATTAATACAGGAACAGAAGTATAGAGTGAGACAAAAAGAAGATGAGAGGACAGGAGAGGAAGTCTAGGTTGCTCTTTTGTATGTTTCTTTCTCACCTCCCATTCATAAACTGGAAAGGAAAATTCATCCCCAGGCATTTAGATCTGTAATTTTTAACCAAGTAAAATACACTCATTTTTCCCTTAGAGCAAACCCTGAGATAGGAAAGATTTATCAGACTGTGTGATGGGAAATTTATACATACAAAAACTTCCAGAATAGCTTTCCCATATCTGTACAGCATATTTAATATATTCAGTTCATCTAAATGACCTGTCATCAATGCTATCTGATTTAAGAACGTTATACATGTCTAATGTTCTCAGAAAGTTTTTAAAATAAGTATGCCAATGATGTGTTATATATGCTCATAAAAGGTAATTTTGAATTTTGAATTAAAATAAGGAATTTTGAATTTAATGCTTTTTAAATTTTTTAAATACTTTGTGTGTAGTCATTCCTATTATCTACCTCCTGGAAGGAATATGTTAAACCCTATAAATTCCTTACAGTTCTTCACGTGACAGTAGTAGATTCCATTTAAGTGTACATTTTATTGGCTCTAAGTTATTTCATATGAGGTAATTAATTCCTTCTGTTTTAACTCTCTTAAGCAATACTTGAAATGGTCATTATTTCTCAGTTTTGCATAGTAATTTGGAAAGGTTACTAAGGCCTTGGGATTTTAAAAATTGTTTTAAAAAGAGAACTTTTAAATTATTATCGTTCTAAAGACATTATGAAGCTGTTAACCAAAGACCTTGAAAAGTAAGTTGGACTTAGCAAATTATTATTATTATTATTATTATTATTATCAACTTATTTTTTTGAGACAAGGTCTCACTCTGTTGTCTAGGTTGGAGTGCGGTGGCATGATCACAGCTCACTGCAGCCTCGACCTCCTGGACTCAGGTGAGCCTCCCACCTCAACCCTCCTGGGTAGCTGGCACCACAGGCACACCCTGCTAACATTTCATATCCCTTTTTTTTTTTTTTAAAGAGATACGGTTTTGCCATGTTCCCCAGGCTGGTCTCAAACTCCTGGGCTCAAGTAATCCACTCACTTCAGCCTCCCAAAGTGCTGAGATTACAGGCACAAATTATTATTAATTAGATGAGAGAATTTTTTATATCTGGATACGGTTGATTATTTGTGCTTTTAAAAGTTGGGAAAGTCAATTGGATAATATTCATTTAGTGAGGCAAGCACATTTATAGTCAAACCTTATAGTAAATAATCATAAATAAGTTGTATGTAATATAAATTAGAACCATTTATTAGGAAGATACCTAGAAACATAACGATGTAATTTTTTTTATAATGTGGATTTGAACATTGCATATTTTGCCTAAGCCTGTGTTCATTTTAAATTTTATTTCCTATCACCTCTTCACTTTGGAAAATAATTTTATGGCATTTAAATTTACGGTGTAATTTATTTTAAAAAAGAATTAGAATGTTTGAGTTCATTCAGCATTCAACAATTTTTAATGAGCGTCTTTCATGTACCAGGTATTCTTTTTTTTTTTTTTTTTTTTTTTTAATTTATTTATTATTATTAAACTTCAAGTTGTAGGGTACATGTGCACAACGTGCAGGTTTGCTACATATGTATACTTGTGCCATGTTGGTGTGCTGCACCCATCAACTCGTCATTTACATCAGGTATAACTCCCAATGCAATCCCTCCCCCCTCCCCCCTCCCCATGATAGGCCCCGGTGTGTGATGTTCCCCTTCCCGAGTCCAAGTGATCTCATTGTTCAGTTCCCACCTACGAGTGAGAACATGTGGTGTTTGGTTTTCTGTTCTTGTGATAGTTTGCTAAGAATGATGGTTTCCAGCTGCATCCATGTCCCTACAAAGGACACAAACTCATCCTTTTTTATGGCTGCATAGTATTCCATGGTGTATATGTGCCACATTTTCTTAATCCAATCTGTCACTGATGGACATTTGGGTTGATTCCAAGTCTTTGCTATTGTGAATAGTGCTGCAATAAACATACGTGTGCATGTGTCCTTATAGCAGCATAATTTATAATCCTTTGGGTATATACCCAGTAATGGGATGGCTGGGTCATATGGTACATCTAGTTCTAGATCCTTGAGGAATCGCCATACTGTTTTCCATAATGGTTGAACTAGTTTACAATCCCACCAACAGTGTAAAAGTGTTCCTATTTCTCCACATCCTCTCCAGCACCTGTTGTTTCCTGACTTTTGAATGATCGCCATTCTAACTGGTGTGAGATGGTATCTCATTGTGGTTTTGATTTGCATTTCTCTGATGGCCAGTGATGATGAGCATTTTTTCATGTGTCTGTTGGCTGTATGAATGTCTTCTTTTGAGAAATGTCTGTTCATATCCTTTGCCCACTTTTGGATGGGGTTGTTTGTTTTTTTCTTGTAAATTTGTTTGAGTTCTTTGTAGGTTCTGGATATTAGCCCTTTGTCAGATGAGTAGATTGCAAAAATTTTCTCCCATTCTGTAGGATGCCTGCTCACTCTGATGGTAGTTTCTTTTGCTGTGCAGAAGCTCTTTAGTTTGATGAGATCCCATTTGTCAATTTTGGCTTTTGCTGCCGTTGCTTTTGGTGTTTTAGACATGAAGTTTTGCCCATGCCTATGTCCTGAATGGTACTACCTAGGTTTTCCTCTAGGATTTTTATGGTATTAGGTCTAACATTTAAGTCTCTAATCCATCTTGAATTAATTTTCGTATAAGGAGTAAGGAAAGGATCCAGTTTCAGCTTTCTACTTATGGCTAGCCAGTTTTCCCAGCACCATTTATTAAATAGGGAATCCTTTCCCCATTTCTTGTTTCTCTCAGGTTTGTCAAAGATCAGATGGCTGTAGATGTGTGGTATTATTTCTGAGGACTCTGTTCTGTTCCATTGGTCTATATCTCTGTTTTGGTACCAGTACCATGCTGTTTTGGTTACTGTAGCCTTGTAGTATAGTTTGAAGTCAGGTAGCGTGATGCCTCCAGCTTTGTTCTTTTGACTTAGGATTGTCTTGGAGATGCGGGCTCTTTTTTGGTTCCATATGAACTTTAAAGCAGTTTTTTCCAATTCTGTGAAGAAGCTCATTGGTAGCTTGATGGGGATGGCATTGAATCTATAAATTACCTTGGGCAGTATGGCCATTTTCACGATATTGATTCTTCCTATCCATGAGCATGGTATGTTCTTCCATTTGTTTGTGTCCTCTTTTATTTCACTGAGCAGTGGTTTGTAGTTCTCCTTGAAGAGGTCCTTTACATCCCTTGTAAGTTGGATTCCTAGGTATTTTATTCTCTTTGAAGCAATTGTGAATGGAAGTTCATTCCTGATTTGGCTCTCTGTTTGACTGTCACTGGTGTATAAGAATGCTTGTGATTTTTGCACATTAATTTTGTATCCTGAGACTTTGCTGAAGTTGCTTATCAGCTTAAGGAGATTTTGGGCTGAGACAATGGGGTTTTCTAAATATACAATCATGTCGTCTGCAAACAGGGACAATTTGACTTCTTCTTTTCCTAACTGAATCCCCTTGATTTCTTTCTCTTGCCTGATTGCCCTAGCCAGAACTTCCAACACTATGTTGAATAGGAGTGGTGAGAGAGGGCATCCCTGTCTTGTGCCAGTTTTCAAAGGGAATTTTTCCAGTTTTTGCCCATTCAGTATGATATTGGCTGTGGGTTTGTCATAAATAGCTCTTATGATTTTGAGGTACGTTCCATCAATACCGAATTTATTGAGCGTTTTTAGCATGAAGGGCTGTTGAATTTTGTCAAAAGCCTTTTCTGCATCTATTGAGATAATGATGTGGTTCTTGTCTTTGGTTCTGTTTATATGCTGGATTATGTTTATTGATTTGCGAATGTTGAACCAGCCTTGCATCCCAGGGATGAAGCCCACTTGATCATGGTGGATAAGCTTTTTGATGTGCTGCTGAATCCGGTTTGCCAGTATTTTATTGAGGATTTTTACATCGATGTTCATCAGGGATATTGGTCTAAAATTCTCTTTTTTTGTTGTGTCTCTGCCAGGCTTTGGTATCAGGATGATGTTGGCCTCATAAAATGAGTTAGGGAGGATTCCCTCTTTTTCTATTGATTGGAATAGTTTCAGAAGGAATGGTACCAGCTCCTCCTTGTACCTCTGGTAGAATTCGGCTGTGAATCCATCTGGTCCTGGACTTTTTTTGGTTGGTAGGCTATTAATTATTGCCTCAATTTCAGAGCCTACTATTGGTCTATTCAGGGATTCAACTTCTTCCTGGTTTAGTCTTGGAAGAGTGTAAGTGTCCAGGAAATTATCCATTTCTTCTAGATTTTCCAGTTTATTTGCATAGAGGTGTTTATAGTATTCTCTGATGGTAGTTTGTATTTCTGTGGGGTCGGTGGTGATATCCCCTTTATCATTTTTAATTGCGTCGATTTGATTCTTCTCTCTTTTCTTCTTTATTAGTCTTGCTAGTGGTCTGTCAATTTTGTTGATCTTTTCAAAAAACCAACTCCTGGATTCATTGATTTTTTGGAGGGTTTTTTGTGTCTCTATCTCCTTCAGTTCTGCTCTGATCTTAGTTATTTCTTGCCTTCTGCTAGCTTTCGAATGTGTTTGCTCTTGCTTCTCTAGTTCTTTTAATTGCGATGTTAGAGTGTCAATTTTAGATCTTTCCTGCTTTCTCTTGTGGGCATTTAGTGCTATAAATTTCCCTCTACACACTGCTTTAAATGTGTCCCAGAGATTCTGGTATGTTGTATCTTTGTTCTCATTGGTTTCAAAGAACATCTTTATTTCTGCCTTCATTTCGTTATGTACCCAGTAGTCATTCAGGAGCAGGTTGTTCAGTTTCCATGTAGTTGAGCGGTTTTGATTGAGTTTCTTAGTCCTGAGTTCTAATTTGATTGCACTGTGGTCTGAGAGACAGTTTGTTATAATTTCTGTTCTTGTACATTTGCTGAGGAGTGCTTTACTTCCGATTACGTGGTCAATTTTGGAGTAAGTACGATGTGGTGCTGAGAAGAATGTATATTCTGTTGATTTGGGGTGGAGAGTTCTATAGATGTCTATTAGGTCTGCTTGCTGCAGAGATGAGTTCAATTCCTGGATATCCTTGTTAACTTTCTGTCTCGTTGATCTGTCTAATGTTGACAGTGGAGTGTTGAAGTCTCCCATTATTATTGTATGGGAGTCTAAGTCTCTTTGTAAGTCTCTAAGGACTTGCTTTATGAATCTGGGTGCTCCTGTATTGGGTGCATATATATTTAGGATAGTTAGCTCTTCCTGTTGAATTGGTCCCTTTACCATTATGTAATGGCCTTCTTTGTCTCTTTTGATCTTTGATGGTTTAAAGTCTGTTTTATCAGAGACTAGTATTGCAACCCCCGCTTTTTTGTGTTCTCCATTTGCTTGGTAAATCTTCCTCCATCCCTTTATTTTGAGCCTATGTATGTCTCTGCGTGTGAGATGGGTCTCCTGAATACAGCAGACTGATGGGTCTTGACTCTTTATCCAGTTTGCCAGTCTGTGTCTTTTAATTGGAGCATTTAGTCCATTTACATTTAAGGTTAAGATTGTTATGTGTGAACTTGATCCTGCCATTATGATATTAACTGGTTATTTTGCTCGTTAGTTGATGCAGTTTCTTCCTAGCCTTGATGGTCTTTACATATTGGCATGTTTTTGCAATGGCTGGTACCGGTTGTTCCTTTCCATGTTTAGTGCTTCCTTCAGGGTCTCTTGTAAGGCAGGCCTAGTGGTGACAAAATCTCTAAGCATTTGCTTATCTGTAAAGGATTTTATTTCTCCTTCACTTATGAAACTTAGTTTGGCTGGATATAAAATTCTGGGTTTAAAATTCTTTTCTTTAAGAATGTTGAATATTGGCCCCCACTCTCTTCTGGCTTGAAGAGTTTCTGCCGAGAGATCTGCTGTTAGTCTGATGGGCTTCCCTTTGTGGGTAACCCGACCTTTCTCTCTGGCTGCCCTTAAGATTTTTTCCTTCATTTCAACTTTGGTGAATCTGGCAATTATGTGTCTTGGAGTTGCTCTTCTCGAGGAGTATCTTTGTGGCGTTCTCTGTATTTCCTGGATTTGAATGTTGGCCTGCCCTACTAGGTTGGGGAAGTTCTCCTGGATGATATCCTGAAGAGTGTTTTCCAACTTGGTTCCATTTTCCCCGTCACTTTCAGGCACCCCAATCAGACGTAGATTTGGTCTTTTTACATAATCCCATACTTCTTGCAGGCTTTGTTCATTTCTTTTTCTTCTTTTTTCTTTTGGTTTCTCTTCTCGCTTCATTTCATTCATTTGATCCTCCATCGCTGACATTCTTTCTTCCAGTTGATCGAGACGGTTACTGAAGCTTGTGCATTTGTCACGTATTTCTCGTGCCATGGTTTTCGTCTCTTTCATTTCGTTTGTGAGCTTCTCTGCATTAATTACTCTAGCCATCAATTCTTCCACTTTTTTTTCAAGATTTTTAGTTTCTTTGCGCTGGGTACCTAATTCCTCCTTTAGCTCTGAGAAATTTGATGGTCGAAGTCATTCTCCGTCCAGCTTTGATCCGTTGCTGGCGATGAGCTGCGCTCCTTTGCCGGGGGAGATGTGCTCTTATTTTTTGAATTTCCAGCTTTTCTGCCCTGCTTTTTCCCCATCTTTGTGGTTTTATCTGCCTCTGGTCTTTGATGATGGTGATGTACTGATGGGGTTTTGGTGTAGGTGTCCTTCCTGTTTGATAGCTTTCCTTCTAACAGTCAGGACCCTCAGCTGTAGGTTGTAGCTGTAGGAGATTGCTTGAGGTCCACTCCAGACCCTGTTTGCCTGGGTATCAGCAGCAGAGGCTGCAGAAGATAGAATATTTCTGAACAGCGAGTGTACCTGTCTGATTCTTGCTTTGGAATCTTCCTCTCAGGGGTGTACTCCACCCTGTGAGGTGTGGGGTGTCAGACTGCCCCTAGTGGGGGATGTCTCCCAGTTAGGCTACTCAGGGGTCAGGGACCCACTTGAGCAGGGAGTCTGTCCCTTCTCAGATCTCAACCTCCGTGTTGGGAGATCCACTGCTCTCTTCAAAGCTGTCAGACAGAGTCGTTTGCGTCTGCAGAGCTGCTGCGTTTTTTATTTACTGTGCCCTGTCCCCAGAGGTGGAGTCTACAGAGACAGGCAGGTTTCCTTGAGCTGCTGTGAGCTCCACCCAGTTCGAGCTTCCCAGCAGCTTTGTTTACCTACTTAAGCCTCAGCAATGGCGGGCGCCCCTCCCCCAGCCTCGCTGCTGCCTTGCCGGTAGATCACAGACTGCTGTGCTAGCAATGAGGGAGGCTCCGTGGGTGTGGGACACTCCCTGCCAGGTGTGGGATATGATCTCCTGGTGTGCCTGTCTGCTTAAAGCGCAGTATTGGGGTGGGAGTTACCCGATTTTCCAGGTGTTGTGTGTCTCAGTTCCCCTGGCTAGGAAAAGGGATTCCCTTCCCCCCTTGCGCTTTCCAGGTGAGGCAATGCCTCGCCCTGCTTCAGCTCTCGCTGGTCGGGCTGCAGCAGCTGACCAGCACCGATCGTCTGGCACTCCCCAGTGAGATGAACCCAGTACCTCAGTTGAAAATGCAGAAATCGCCGGTCTTCTGTGTCGCTCGCGCTGGGAGTTGGAGACTGGAGCTGTTCCTATTCGGCCATCTTGCTCCGCCCTCCGTACCAGGTATTCTTTTAGGCACTAGGGACCAGGTGGTTCTTTCCTTGGCCATGGATGGTTTCTCAATTGCATTTGTCAATCAATATTTTAAGGGTGACTCTCCAGTGATTTCTGAATTCTCTTTTTAAGGGTTAGTCTCCACTGATTTCTGAATTCTCTTTCTCTACAGTTTCTCTTTCTCTCTCTCTCTCTCTCTCTTTCTCCTTCCTTCCTTCTTTCCTTTGTAGTCGTTCCTATGGTCTACCTCCTGGAAAGAATATATTCTTTCCTGCCTTCCTTCCTTCGTGCCTTCCTTCCTTCTCTCTTTTTTTTTTTTAAGACAGTCTCACTCTGTCTCCCAGGCTGGAATGCAGTGGTGCAATATTGGATCACTGCCGCCTCTGCCTCCCGACTAGCTGAGATTATAGGCATGTGCCACCATTCCTGGCTAATTTTTGTAAATTTTTTTGTATTTTTGTAGAGACGGGGTTTCACCATGTTGGTCAGGCTGGTCTTGAAGTCCAGACCTCAGGTGATCTGCCTGCCTTGGCCTTCCAAAGTGCTGGGATTACAGGCATGAGCCACCACGCCCAGCTCCTGTGTAGTTCTTTCTCTCGTATATTGTTCTGCAAACTGTGGGCATCTTGGTCTCCCAGGTGCCTGCAGCTCCATCTCCTCAATGAACTTGGTCCACTAAGCTCTACTTGGGTTCCCTTTCCCAGCAGTATGGCTGGAAACTCAAGGCAGTAACTACAGCAGTCACAGAGCTCATCTCCTTTGTCTCTTGACTTTGAAAATCAATGTTCTACTTTGCGTGGTGTCAAGTGTTTTGAAAGTTATTTCTTCCATTTATTTTTTGCCGTTTTTCTTTTTCTTTCTTTTTTCCCCTGGTTGTTTCAGATAGGAGTTTTATTAAGTACAATCAGCACCTATTATCCCATGTTGGATGGACAGGGAAGTTGGCATAATCACTGTGTATGATTTCAGTTCTTTTACATTTTTTGAGACTTGTTTTTGGCCTCAGGTACAGTGTTTGTTGGCAAATGTACCGTGTGCATTTGAAGGGAATGTATATTCTACAGTTGGGGGTGTTGTGTTATATAAAATATCAGTTAGGTCAAGGTTGGCATCCTTCAAGATTCTTATCCTTCACTTTAAAGATAGTGTTCACTACCTTTTGGCTTTCTTTTTTCTGATGAAAAGTTTAGTCATTAAAGTCATTGTTGTTACTGTATGTAATTTGTTGGTTTTCTGTGGCAGTTTTCAATAAGATTCTCAGTAGTTTGAATATGATGTGTTTCAGTCTGCAAATTCATGCCCTCAAATTTGGGAAATTATTTTGCTGTAATTTCTTCAAAACTGCACTGTTTTCTGTTTTACACATTAGACTCCTTTTCCACATCTTCCTCCTCTTTATAATTGATACTGTTTGGATGTGTGTCCCCTCCAAATTTCTTGTTGAAATGTGATCTCCAGTATGGGAGTCGGGACATAGCAGGAGGTATTTGGATCATGGGAGTGGATCCCTTATGAATGGCTAGATGACCTCCTTGTGGTAACGAGTGAGTTCTTGCTCTGAGTTCACATGAGATTTGGTTGTTTAAAAGAGTGTGGTATCTTCTCATTCTCCCTTTCTTGTTCCTTCTCTTGCTATGTGATATACTGACTCCCGCTTTGTCTTCTGCCGTGATCAGAAGCTTCCTGAGGCCTCATTAGGGGCAGAGGCTGGCCCATGCTTCTTCCTACAGCCTGTAGGACAGGTTTCCTACAGCCTGTAGGACATGCTTCTTCCTACAGCCTGTAGGACCAGGAGCCAAAATAAACTTCTTTATAAATTACTCAGCCTCTGGTATTCCTTTTTTTTTTTTTTTCTGAGACAGAGTTTCACTCAGTCACCCAGGCTGGAGTACAGTGGTGCAATCTTGGCTCACTGCAACCTCCACCTCCCGGGTTCAAGTGATTCTCCTGCCTCAGCCTCCCGAGTAGCTGGGATTACAGGCGCTTGCCACCACACCCTGCTAATTTTTTGTATTTTTAATAGAGGCAGGGTTTCACCATGTTGGCCAGGCTGTTCTCGAACTCCTGACCTCAAATGATCTGCCCCCCTCGGCCTTTCAAAGTGCTGGGATTACAGGCGTAAGCTACCGCGACCTGCCCTAGTATTCCTTTATAGCAAGGCAAAATTGACTGATACAGTCATCCTCTTTTTTTCTTCCCAGTTTTTTTCTCTGAGTCTTAAGGTTGGATCATCTCTATCGCTCTATTTTATCATTGTTCATGGTCACTGATCCTGCCATTTCTATTTAGTGAATTTTAAAATTTCTAACGTTTTTCAGTTCTAAAATTATTGGTTTCTTTATATTTTATTTTTCTCTTCTGAGATTTTCAATTTTTAATTCATTATAGTGTATTTTTATGTACCTCACTGAGCATAGTTATCATGGCTGTTTTATTCTCGTGTTGGGTGGGGCCTAAAAAATAGCTATTTTAAAATCTTTACTGTTGATTTCAGCATCTGAGTTCTCTCAAGGTTGGTTGCTGTTGATTTTCTTTTCCTTTGACATTGGGTCCAATTTTCCTTGTTCTTTAGATGTTGAATGCTTATTTGATTGTATGTTAGATATTGTGAATATTTGGTTGTGAATACTCTGCATTCTATTCTCTTCCTCTGAAGAGCATTATTGTTTTTGTTTTAGCAGGCAGTTTACTTGGATAGACCCAGATTGTAACTTACTTTCACCTATGGTGGGCAGCAGCTGAAATATCAACTTAATTAATTTAACCTCATCTTTAGACTGCGAGTATGTCCTGAATAGGAGTGCTTCAGCAGTCAGAGACTTAGGCAGAATTTACAAAGAATCAGGTCTCCCTTTCTTTGATTCTCTCTTTCCTAGGATTCTTCCTTCCTTCCAGTGGCGGGAATTGCCTGGGGCTATTTCCTCTAGTTCTCAGGCCAAAAGACCACAGAGTTTTCTCAGCAATTCAGCCATGTCTTACTACAACCATGACCTACCCTAAGGTCAAAACCTCAAAAACAGTGAACTACCACCATGCCTGCCCTTCCAAGTTTCAACTTCCCTCCAAAATCTGTGTTTATTCACTCTTAAGAGATTTTAAATGGTCACTGACTCCACTGTTTCTCCCACACCTCACAATCACAGTTGATCTGTCAGCAACTTCTGGGGTCTGTGCCATTAAAACATATGTACAATCTTTGTTCTCACTGTCTTTCCTACCACTTACCAAGACCAAGTCATCACCGTCTCTCACGTGAATTTTTGCAGTAGCTTCTTTACTGGTTGCCTGATTCCCACTAGCTCCATTATATTTTTAACATGGCAACCGGAATGAGTGGTCCTTTTAAAACCTTGATCAGAAATACCACTCTTATACCCTAATGCCTACTCCAGAGAAAAAGCCAAAGTCATCCAATGGCCTGTAAAGTCCTTAAGAATCTGATGAGCTATTTTTTTCTTTTTTCTTCATTTCGTCTCCTCTTCTCCCCGCTCAATCACATTCACCCTCTTAGTATTCCTTAGTCTCAACAGGTAGCTTCCCCTTCAAGGCCTTAATGCCACCTATTCTTTCTGCCTGGACACACTTCCCCAAATAGCTATAGTACCTAGCTTACTGTCTTGCCTCCTTCATGTCATTACTCATATGTCATCTGGCTGAACTGTACCTCCCCCCACACACACATACACACACATAGACACACACACCCTCCCTCCCTCTTGTCCCATTTGCTTGCTTCATTTTTCTGTTTTACCACTGTTTCCATCTCTAATTAATTTTTTTTCAATATCTGTCTCTCCCCACTAGAATGTAAGCTGTATCAGGGTGAGGATTTTTATTTGCTTCGTTCACTTTTGGATCTCCAGCACCAAGAACCTACACATAGTTTGTGCTTAATAAACATTTTCTGGTCAGATGTATGAAGGAATAATTAGCTTTACCTTAATGTTTCTCATTTCTCTCTAGCTACTAAAAGCTAATATTTTAAAATATACATATTACTGATTCAGAACTGGAATTAACAAACTTACAGAAGAAGCAATTATATGTCATTTTTAAGAAAAATAATTTCACTTTTTTGCATCAAATATGAATTCCAAAAATTAAAATATCTGCTTTTATAAATGATATCACAGATGTCTGTGCTGCTTTGTGACTTTTGCTGATTTAATAATGTCTTGCCCAAGCATGATGGCGTGAGCCTGTAGTCCCAGCTACTCAGGAAGCTGAGGCTGGAGGATCACTTGAGCCCAGGAGTTCAAGGCTGTAGTGTGCTATGACTGTGAATAGCCTGTAAATAGCCACTGCACTCCAGCCTGGGCAACATAGCAGGACCTCATCTTTAAACAATTAAAAAATAAAGATAGTAATGTTTTATGTTTGTGTAACAGTTCCCGATTTACAAAGCACTTTTGCATATTATCACATTTTATTTTATTAATCTCTTCTGACCTGAGTTTGCAAGTTGTCAGGTATTTTATATTTTTATTTTTAGGTATCTAGTTTGGTATATATTTTATATAAGTTCAGTGTTTTCTAAAAATCAACATGATAGGTATTTTTTGGGCAAGTTGTGGGAAAATACCACTCTGAAGACTTACAAAAATTAAGACACCTGTGGAACATTTAGTGCTTATATTTGGTGAGGGACTATAAAGGTTGCTTATTTTCAAATTATTACATATGTATTTTGAAATTGTATTTTTTTCTACACTTAATGTAGTATCATTTCATTCTAAATTTGTGACTAAATATTACTGTGTTCTGTTAACCCTTAAACAACATGGGTTTAAACTTCATGGGTCTCCTTATACAAGGATTTTTTTTTTACATGACTATTTTGTACATTTTGTTTGTAGATTTGTGACAGTTTTAAAAAACTCATAGATGACCACTGTAACCTAGAGGTATTGGGAAAATTAAGAAAAAGTCACGTATGTCATGAATGTATAAAATACATGTAGATACTAGTCTTATGTTATTTACCACTATAAAATATATATGAACTATTATAGAAAGTTAAAATTTATCAAAACTTAAACACATGAACACTTACAAACCATACATTGTGCCATTTGCATATGAGAGAAAGGGAAACAGATGTAAAGATGCATTGTTCGATCATAACAGCACACAATTAACTGTTACACATACTTTACTACTGTAAAAATTTCTTAGCCACCTCCTGTTGCTATTGTGATGAGCTCAAGTGTTGCGTGTGTCTGCTTCAAATGCCATGTGACGCTAATTATTTCCATATGAGCAGTCCACCTCTCCAGAAAATTACATATCACAGTAAGAAGTGATCTCTCGCAGGTCTTGCATATTTTTCATTGTGTTTATTGCAGTACCACAAGGCCATTTATCATTGTGAACATCATAGAGTGTACAGTCATATATCACTTGATAAGGATACATTCTGAGAAATGCATCATTAGGCGATTTTTGTCATTGTGCAAACATCACACAGTGTAGTTATACAAACCTAGGTGGTATAACCTGCTACACAATTAGGCTATATAGTATAGTCTGTTGCTCCTAGGCTGTAAACCTGAACAGCATATTGCTATGCTGAATATTGTAAACAGTTGTAACACAATGGTATTTGTATATCTAAACATATCTAAACATAGAAGAGGTACAGTAAAGATATGCTATAAAAGATAAAAAATAATGAACTTGTATAGGGCACTTACCATAAATGGACTTTGCAGGTGAGTCAGGGAGTGAGTGGTGAGTGAATGTGAAAGCCTAGGACATTACCATACAGTTCTGTTGACTTTATAAACACTACAGTTATACTACACTAAATTCATTTAATTTTTTTGTTCAATAATAAATTAAACTTAATTAAACTTAGCTACTGTAAGTTTTTACTTTATAAACTTCAACTTTTTTAACTTATTGACCATTTTAAATAACACTCAGCTTACAACACAAACTCATTGAACAGCCATTAAAAACTTTTTTAAAATTATTTTAACTTTTTTGTTAGAAACTAAGATACAAACATGCACATTAGCCTAAACCTACACAGGGTCAGGATTATCATCAATATCGTTGTCTCCCATCTCCATATCTTGTCCCATTGGGAGATCTTCAGGGGCAGTAACACCCATGGAGCTGTCACCTCCTATGATAATAGTGCCTTCTGTAATATTTCCTGGAGGACCTGCCTGAGGCTGTTTTACAGTTAACTTTTTTTTATAAGTAGAAGGAATACACTCTATAATAATGATAAAAAATTTAGTACAGTAAATACATAAGCCAGTAACGCAGTCATTTATTATGCTATGCTTTTACATGCTGGGCAGCACAGTTGGTTTGTTTACACCAGTATCACCACAAACACAGGACAGCCCTGACATCATTAGGCCATAGGAATTTTTCAGCTTTATTATAATCTTATGTCTTTGCTTGACCAAAACATTATTATCTGGTGCATGATTGTAGGTCTCTTTAGCCTAGCCGGCCACTCTCTACCCCCAGTCTAATACTGTTAGGTGTGGCTAGCCCTACTTTAAGTTGCTTTCTCAGCATAAATACCAGGCGTGGTCTGAGAGAGCCACTTTGAATAACAAATTGGAATATCACTCTGACCTCTCAGGAGCTGAAGACTGAGGCCAGACCAAATTTCTTACTACACAAAGGTCTTTCTCTTTCAACTCTTAATATTCAGTATTTTCACTTGGTCATTGTTTTTGTATTTTTATGAGTATTGTATCTTTAACTCTTGAATTTTTTTGGAGTTTAATGCTGAAGCTAAAGACAGATTTAATTTCACCCCTGCAAAGAGCTAATCATTTCTGACACCATTTGTTAAATAATTCCTCCATCTCTTCACTGATTTTGATGCCTTATTTACATTTGATGCCTAGTTTTTAAACCTCTGTCAGATTAACTAGAGTAAGTTATTCAGAAATAGCAGAAAGTGCTTAAATTTGACCTACTAATTTCTGACAAGGAAGACATGGACACATTATAAATAATGGACAAAAGATCTAAAAAAAAACTGCGGGAGTCTAGTGTCTGGCATATCTTTCTATAACCTCTTAAGGACATTGCTGTTTTATAATCCCAAACTCTGCTTGATGCTTTAATGTTCATAATTATACTGTGGGTCATCAAGAAAGGATGAATGAAGTTCAGCAGTAATTTGTTTAAGAAGACATAAAGATACTGTTGGTCCTCCATATCCACTGATATGGAACCCATGGATATGAAGGGGTGACCGTTCTGTGCCATTTTATGTAAGGGACTTGAGTATTCGAGAACATTGGTATCTGCGGGGAGTGTTGGAATCAATCCTCCATGGATGTGGGAGGCTGACTATGCAGCAAAATGCTGTGCAGATCTTAAAGAAGAAGAGGCAGGGCTGTATGTGCTGACTAGCAAGGGAAAATATCTATCAAATCATTGAAGAGGGAAAAACATGAAGTTGCGAAAGTGTAAGTGGTGCCATCCATATACTTGTACTAACAACTCTGATTGTGTATTTTTAACATGCATACAAAAAGCCTTGGGGAAATACTCACCAACTACGATGGGGAGGGGTGTAATAAGTAGTGATGGTGTGTCTTTACTTTCTGCTTTCTTACAGTATTTTGATTTACTTTAAAATAAGCTTGTATTTCTTTTATAATTGAAAATTTGAAAGACAGTACACAAGTTTATAATGCATTATAGAAAGATGTCAGTCACAAACAAGTGATTTACATGTTGGAAGTTCAATAGATTAGCTCTGAGAATTCAATCATGACAATTCATTCCTCAAAGATTCAGGTACATAGGATATACCTTTCTTATACTATTTTTGGTATTAGAAAAAAAGAAAAACTATGGATGGGAAAATATTTTATAACTGAGAAGCATTAATTGTTTTTAAGCAAGACAGATCATAAATTATATTTTATATATTTTAGAAAAGATTTATGACTAGTTTCTTTATGAGGTAGTCTACTCTTTGTAGACTTCTATATATTAGTAATTTTATTTTATATTAGTGAAGATAGTTTTCAAAATATTTCATACTCTCGAAACCTGGGACTCAGGGTCAGAAGTAAGAGTTGAAATGGGGGAATGAGATAATGAATCAGGAGCAGATAAGACATCAAGAAACTCTTCTGCAACCCATCAGTAGGGTACGATTTAAGATTGCAAGTACACAGTCAAAAACAGAAACAGTTACCATGGATATACCTAAAACAGAGTCTATATGTTATGAGATATAGTGGTAAGGATCAGCATACTGAAGTAATATAGACAAGCCAGTATTAAGCTAACTAACTATAGATTATAGATTGTACCTCAGAACTTGGGAGGCTAGGGAGGGAATGTGGGAGCCAAAGATGAGCAAGTATATAGCTAAAGGTAGCAGCAGGAATAGCATGGCACACTCGATGGCATAATCAGATAGATTAATGAATGGGCTATTAATAAAGGTTTGGGCAGTTTTAAGATGACCCATCAAAATTCCTGGCCCAGCAATTGCTGTGAGTCTTTACCACATCTAGACCTGAAAAAGGAAAGAGAAGAGATCAGCTATAGAGCATTTTGAGAGCATTGTGAGAGGTCTGCCTCAACAGAAACTGGGCCTTCAATAGAGAAATGTAGCCACTGTCAAACTACAGATCAGCGGGAAATAAACCCTAGCCCCTCCTTCTTCTTGCCCTCTAATTATTGTCCCTTCAGTGTCTTCTCTTGGCCAAACTCAAACACTAAACAGCTCAAGGGCAAGGCAACCTATGTGATGTGGTCCATGAAGTTCATCAACCAGGCCAGGGTGGAGGAGGGCACAGAGTGGTTCAGAAGGAGCAAATAAAGCTTATTCTAAGCATAGAACCTGATAGCGCTGGATCAGTCAGCAGCCCCAGATAGCCCAATGAGTCCTCCAAAGTGCCATTAGTGACAGTAGAAGAAGGAAGGGGAAGGCAAAAGAAAAACAAATTTATTTTAGTAATTACAGTGAAATTTGCTTTTTCTTTAGGTACTTTCAAAATAATGTAGAACACTCCACTATCACTGAAATCATTTAATTAGCCAGTATTTTACATGACAGAGTACTTTCTCTTAGAATTTATTTATACAAAAATAAATTGTGTCAGGCCTTATGCTAGGCAATGGGAATATAACAGTTCCTGACATTATTCCTGCCACCTTGTAGCTCACCGTCCTAGTGTAGGTAGGAGAGAGCTGTGCAGACAATATGTATACAGTATAGCATTGTGCTATAAACCATTCATCTATTATATTTGAAATATTTGAGACCCTACTGCTATGTGTCAGGAAAACTACAAAGTGTTAAAAAGTGCACTGGAAACACAGGAGTGACTACCTCTGCCTGAGGAATCAGAGAGAAGTCATAAAATGAGTGTAACTTTGGTAGCAGTGAAGTATATTATTTTGTTTTTAGTTTTTCCCTACCTGGTTTCATTGTAAATCATATGCATTAACAACTCAGTTATAAAAAGGAATGGTATCAACCCTGAGTAATATAGTCCTTTTGATACAGTTATTGAGAGAGTATTTATCATTGCCTTATTAAATATGGAGAAATAACTGTGCTTTTTTTTTTAATGTTTTCATTTGCTCATGTTTTCTTTGTTGACCCAAATGAATGAAATTAGAATAAACAATCTCTAAGTCATTTGTAATCATGAGCTGATTAATGGAGTTTGGTTTCATAGCCATTATTCATTCACGAACACCTGATATCTTTCCCATAAACAAATTGTGTTTGTCCAAATTAAGAAATTAAATGAAGCATTTGATGAGTTTATGATTGACCCTTCTAACTCAGAGCCCATTAGTCATTGTCGTTATCATAGAAAACTGTTTGACTAATGTGCTGTCTAAAGAAGCATGTGGATTTATTATGACTTCTGATTAATGCTTGCTGCAAGCCCAACTACTAGATTATAATAATTTTTTGATTCTCATTTTAGCAGTCATTGAAGAATTTCATCTCTGATGAAATACATTTATGTCCCATTAGATTTAGGGATGATTACAAGGTATTGAGTGGATAAATTTTTAAGGTATTATATGTTTTAGAAAACATGTACAGTATATGCTTTAAAAAAAGGCATGGTTTTTGTCTTTTATCTGTGTGGACATCATCTTTCCCTTTTAAGGTAATGAGCCTATTATTTAGATTTGATGAACCAGTACTTATTAATTTATTAAGAAATAAATTTAAATAGGAGAAGTACATGTATGAATTTATAACACTTTAAGTTGAACTTACCAATTTAAAATATTTATTTTAAAATTGTATGTAACATTATTTAATACATTTTAGTTTTTACAACAAAGTAAATCCTTCGTTGCCCAGTTTATTCTCCTTATAAAGTAAGAACAAGATTTCCACCTTAAAAAAAGCTCTTTAATAGACTAATACAACTAAACCACTGTTAACATGGGTCTTGTAGTGAGATACCTGCTTGAGGCTGTATTACATGACCAACACACTTATTATGAAACTGAGAAGGTCAGTATGGCCAAGTTGTTGTTTAATTTGTGTTGGGGGGAAAAGGCGGTTTAAAAGATGGAAACATTGACTTTCATCAGAATCCATGTGATTAACGGAGTTTACAAGGCAGAAATATAGGGTTTCTAGTCTTTGTTTAAGTAAATTGACTTATGTGCCTCTTTAAATGGGGAAGAGGTGAGCAGCATGCTCACAGGACCATAATGTGAGTCGTATTCACTGAACCAAAAAACAAAAAAAAAGGATAATTTTATTACGTATCATTGCAAAATCATAGAAAAGAATGGCTTTATTGCCCATGGTAGTACATGGAAATAAAGTGAATATTTTGAGCAGACAACAATGAAATAAGAAACATTTTATTTAAGAAAAAGAAATCCCATGAAGTACCTACCATTTCTTGTTTTATATAACAAAATACTGTATAATATAACCCGAAGTCACATGTGAAATTACATTTCTTTGTGACATTTTCATTAAAAAAAAAAAAAAAAATGCTTGGTTTAGTTATAGTTTTCCAAATATGACCTCTGAGTAATTAGGGAAATATCTGCCTCTATATATGTCTCAAATACAAATATAAGGATTATCTTTGATAAACCTGTCTCATTTCTCTGAGTACTACAGGCAATTAAGAGCCATTCAGTCATGTTTAATTATAAAACCCTCTGGTCAGAGAAGTTTCCTATCTCCCTTTGGGATTTATCTATGGCGTTAGGTTTTGGACTCCTCCAGCTTTTGGCCTGGAATACTGATCAAGCAATTTGGGAACTTTAAAAAGGACTAGTATAATCAAGTGAATCCTGGATGCTTAGTAAGAGACACAGACAGCCTATCAGTCAAATAATAGTGGTAACATTTAGCCTTAGAGTAGTTCCTTTAGCTTATCAAATACCAAAGTTAAGTCAACTAGAATGCATAACGTAAGTATGAATCATCCACACCAAATTCATTGGTCATCTACAGTGTTTGCACTTAAAATTCCATAGTTTTTCACTGGACACGGTGCCTTAATATCTTTGTTAATAATTTAAACTACTGTGAAATAAAGGGGAAAAATCGTTACAAATATGGATATTGTTTACATTCCAGATCCAGACCAAATATGAAAACCTTTTAGTGTGTGACCAAGGATAAGATTTAGTTGGAGAACAAAGGGTCATTTTTCCTTCTTGTATCATTATTTTTAAGTCGTTTGCTTTAAAAAAAAAAAATCATAGTTTGATGCATAGAATGTTTTGTGAAATGAGCGTTCTCAATATAGCTGGCTGTTTATCCTCACTAGAGCTTCTTAAGGCATCTCAGTGACAAACGCACACATGCACACATACTGAAAATAGACATGTTGATAATAACACGCATGCACAGAAGCATAATCTATCATTTTTGGCAGTCTAAGAAAGTTGGTACTGGAAGAGCCAAATAAGTATCAAGAAGTAATAAATGAAATTAATAACTAGATTAGAAAGACTTATTTACCTAGTGCAGTCTTCCAGTTGTTGATCTTTGTAAGACATTGGCTGACTGCTATGGAAGCTTTCTTTATGTCTTAATTTAATACTTAATTTAGGAGAGCTAAATAATTAAACATGAGGCCAAAGTACATAAGAAAGCGGCAGCCTTTTATTGCAAATATGCACACACTCTCGGGTGAGGTTCTCCGGTCCTCAGGTATGAGGCCAGGGAAGTCGTGCCGGCCTCTGCCGGCGGCGGACTTTTATGCATTGGTACTGGAAGGGGGAGGGCAGTGGGCGGGATAAGGGCGTGATGGGGCGTCTCCATAGGCGTGGCCGGATTGACATCACCTGGCTCATGCTGAGTTGTCCTGCACTTTCCCAGGCACGGGAAAGTTGGTGATGAAGAACCCGGAAGCAGTTGGGACTGTGCCATCTTGTTCACCTTCCTCCATTTTGGTCCCTTTTGCCTCACCCAAACAGTCCAACCTCTTATTGATTATAAGAATTTGGGGTGCCGTTGTCTGTCTGGCTGCTTCCTGCTGTTAAGGGGCGTAGTTAGGGTCTGAGGTTGGCAGCTGGATGTAGGAATGCAGGAGCATTTGGTTGAAGGTGACTCGGGTGATTTCTTGGACCCTGGCTCGGAGAAATTTTATTAGAATGGGAGCAAAGCATAATATAAGACAGAGGATTAGTATGGGAATTAGGAATGGAAGCATCTGCTGTACTACAGGCAGCAGCCATACCAGTGGTCCGGGGGTTAAGGGGGTGTTAAATTGTTGAAGCTCCTTTTTGATTTTGTTTAATGTTTGGACATTGGTGTCAACCAGGCCTGATTCATTTATGTAGTAGCAACACTCCTCTCCTAGGAAGAGGCATGTTCCTCCTTTTTCAGCAGTAAGGAGATCTAATGCTCGTCTATTTTGTGCCGCTACCTGGGCTACTGAGGTGATTTGGCATTGTAGAGAGGCTAGGCTTTCAGCTGAAGCCTCTATGGCTGCTTGGACCTGAATGGAGAGGGTCTGTGTGGATTGAATCGAATGGGTGAGGGCCCCTGTTCCAAGTCCTAAGGCTACTAGGGACGATGCTAGGGAAACCCCGATAACTAAGGGAAGAAAAATGGCCCGTTTTTGGATTTTATTACTGGAAGTGGTAAGCTGTGAAGCTAGCTCGGACAATTCTCCTTTGCCATATAGGGTTAAACTAGGCACTAATGACACCGGAACACAAAGGGATTGGGTGATGGAGGTGTGATTAAGAATTTTGGATAAAGTTTAGTCACACCAGAAGTAGCTGCCAACAGGAGCCATCTGGGTCCCGCTGGGAGCTTCGGTGTGATTACACCATGAAGGGTTGGGAGTAGAGTAGCAGAAAGGAAGGGTTTGACTTTCTGGATCACGGTATAATGAGACTTGAGGCAAGGATGTTGCTTGAGAGGAGCTAGTAGGGTTGGTGGTGATATTGAAAGCGGCTGGTAGAGAGACCACCGCTAAGGGAGGTTTTCCGAGTGTAGCACAGAGGAAGCAGTGGGAGAGGTTTTTCAGTCCAACTGCCTGTGTCAAGTTAAATCCTTGGCGAATAAGTGTCAACCATGAGAATGGGTCCTCATTGTTAGGGGGTAATGGGTCCTCATTGTTAGGGGGGGCTAACTGTTTTTGTAGTTTTTGTTCATGAGATTTTATGGCTGAGGTTAAATTTTGTAAATTTTGTAGGGCCTGTACACTTTTAGGGAGATGTACTTGCTGTACGTATACTCTCTTTACCTGGATAGTTGCAGTGGGATATGAGGAAAAAGATGATGTATATAGCCCACCTTTAACTCCCTGGGCCCACCGGGGGTCCCAGGGATCCTTAATATGAAGAATATATTTTCCTGATGTTAAATTTCTTGTAAAAGGTCGATCTTTGGGGGTACAATAACCATTCTCACACAGTAGGGCCAACTCATGCATGTTGCAGTAGTTGTATGGACACCCCAGGTTGGCTTCTTGCCAGTAATTTTTACAATTATATTCAGTTTGGTCATACAAGAAACATATGACTGGGCGGTCGTATTTGCCGACGGAACCTAGGTCAAAGTTAAGGGAGAGGGCAGCTTGATAGCCCTGGGGGGAGCAATCTGCAGTACCCTGCATGGCTGAGTGTACCTGGTTGTCTGTAGACCAGGTTTCAGTTATAGAGAATCTCCATATAAACTTAGGATTAGTAGGAGTAACTAGGGGAATTAGAGTAAGCCATAATAATGGTAACAAAGGTGTAGAGGGTAAGTTCGACATTGCTGAAATCACAAAGGTCACCCTGCCAAGCTAAGTCTTCTACAAGAGTAAAAAGTTGGGAAACCCACTGGTTGGGGGATGGGTCGGGAAGGAGGGTGTCTATGGGGTTTATAGGGGAAAAGTCAGTTAAGGTGAAGAATAGTGAGGAAGCGAGAAAATTTGAGGAGGGTGTAGCTCATCTAACTTGTTTCTATCTTGGTTATTTTTAGGCGGGTGGGCGAGAGTTGGGTGGACTGCCACTCAGCCTGAGGGGGCTGGGCTCTCTTCAGCTGGGTAAAATGGACCCAGGAACTGTGACCTAAAAGCTTGGCTGCTGTAGAAGTGGTAAGAATTACTGTATATGGGCCCTTCCACTTAGGAGTAAGGCCCCTTGCATGTAGATTCTTGAGTAGAACCTGGTCACCTGGAGAAAGGGCCGAGGGGATGTCTGGGTTTCCTTGTGTAGGTGGGGGAAGAGACCTTTCAGCGTGTTCTCTAAGTAATTGTCCTAAGAGAGAGAGATAGGGCAAGTAGGGTGCCAGCGGTGTGGGAAGAATAGGAAGTTCTCATAATGCAAGAGGGCACCCGTAAACTACTAGTTCAAATGGGCTGAGGCCTGTAGGGCTTCTAGGTGTCACCCGTAGTCTGGTAAGGGCAAGGGGAAGTAGGGTTACCCACGATTGATGTGTCTCTATGGAGAGTTTGGTTAGTTGTTGCTTGATGAGTCCATTGGCCCGCTCAACCTTTCCAGAAGACTGGGGATGGTATGGAATATGTAGCTTCCAGGTAATGCTGAGAGAATCCGCCACCAGTTGGATTACTCTGGAAATGAAGGCCGGACGGTTATCAGATTGTTTTATCAATTGATTGTTTTATCAATTGTGTTATCAGATTTGTTCTATAATTATGGTAGCCACAATGGATGCACTTTCCCCCGTAGTGGGGAAGGCCTCTATCCACCCTGAGAAGGTATCTACTAAGGTGAGTAGGTAGCGGAGTCTTTTGTGTCTAGGCATATGGGTGAAGTCAATTTGCCAATCCTCTCCGGGTTGATGCCCTCTAAGCTGATGGCTTGGGTGTATGTTGCGTATTGCCCCTTGAGTGTTTGCCTTTAGGCAGATTAGACACTGTTGGCCGATTTTTTTGAGGTGAGAGAGAAGGGATGGACACTCAATGATGGGATATAAAAATTATATAGAGCTTGGTGCCTAATGTGTAGGGAGTTGTGGATGTCTCAGGATTTTTTGCGTTTGAGCTTCAGGGAGGACAACACGGTTCTGGATAAAGATCCATTGGTCAGGCGTTATGGTTGCTTGTGGGTTTTGTAAAAGTCTACTTTTTTCTTCTGAGGAATAGGAAGGGGAGTATTGGGGGTTTAAGAAACAGATAGATTGGGGATTTTTTGTGGAGAGTGCTATCGATTTTGCTGTGGCATCGGCAAAGTGGTTACCTTGGGTAATTGGATTGGTAGGCCTTTGATGTCCTTTGCAATGAATGATAGCCACCTCCTTAGGGGAGGTTAGAGCTTGTAGTAACAGTTGGATTTGCCTGCCATTTATAATGGGAGTTCCTTTGGTGGTTAAGAATCCCTGCTCTTGCCAGAGTGCAGAGTGTATATGTGCTATCATGTATGCATACTTAGAGTCAGTATATATATTAACAGTTTTTCCCTCAGATAGATGGAGTGCCCTGGTTAAGGCAGTGAGTTCTGCCTTTTGTGAGGTTGTGCCTAATGGTAGAGGTTTGGCTTCTATTACTTGGGTGTTAGTGACTACCGCATATCCTGCGTGTTTGTTTCTCTGGGGATCAGTAAAGGAGCTTCCATCTACAAAGAATGTTAGTTGTGGATTTGGGAGGGGTTGGTCCTATAAGTGGAGGTGAGTTGGGAGGACTGACTGAATGACCTCAGGACAGGAATGTTCTGGGGCGTGAGGGGTATTTGGGGTAGGCAGAAGAGTGGCCAGGTTAAGGGGGGAACAGGTGGCTAGTTTAATGTCAGGGCTTTCTAAAAATAGGACATGAAATAATTGTATACGGGAAGGAGTGAGATGACTGATGCACTTGTGAGAAATTAGATCTTGGAGGCGATGTGTGGAATGGACTGTGAGGGGGCCTTTTAAGGTAAGTTTTAAGGCTTCTTTGGTTAGTTCTGCTGCCACAGCTAGAGCTTGTAGGCAGGGTTGCCACCCTTGCACCGTGGTGTCTAGCTGCTTGGAGAGATAAGCAACTGGTCTAAAGGTTGTTCCTATTAGTTGAGCCAAGAGGCCCGTGGCTGCCTTTTGGCGTTCATCGGTGAAGAGATAAAGCGGGTATTGGGGGTTAGGCAGTGAGAGAGTGGGGGCTGATAGCAGACACAACTTAAGGTGCATAAAACGAGTAGTGATTAGTTTTGGATTGGACAGGAGTCCTGTTGGGGACTGTTTTGCAGCCTGGTAAAGGGGCTTGGCCAGGACCCCAAAATTTGGGATCCAATGTCGAAAGAATACTACCAGCCCTAAAAAAGATAAGATTTCTTCTCCGTTGGTTGGAGGGGTGAGGTCCTGAATAAGACTTAATCTGTCTATAGTAAGGGACTTGGACACAGGAGTAAGTTTTATACCTAAGTATATAACTACAGGGAGACAAAGTTGGGCCTTTTGTCTGGTGACTCTAACCTAGCCTTCCTAAATAATTAAGGAGGAGGGCGGTGTCCTGTAGGGAGATACTATGTGAAGGGCTACACAGAAGTAAATCATCAACATACTGCATAATTGTGCTAGAACTGATTGGGCACTGGGCCAGATCTTTGGCCAATGCCTGTCCAAAAAAATGGGGGCTGTCCCGGAAGCCCTGGGGGAGGACTGTCCAGGTTAACTGAGTAGACATATGGGTTTTGGGGTCTTCCCAAGTAAAGGCAAACAGAAAATAGCAGTCAGGGTGTAATGGAATGGAAAAGAATGCATCCTTTAAATCAAGGACCATGAAGTGAGAGGTTTTGGGAGGTATACGGGATAAAAGGGTATATGGGTTTGGGACCACCGAGTGTGTTGGGATTACTGCCTCTTTAATGATACGTAAGTCCTGAACTAATCTGTATGCCCCTGAAAGTTTTTTGACAGGGAGGATGGGGGTGTTACAAGGAGAATGGGTGGGAATCAAAATTTGTTGTTGGAGTAGACGATCTATGATGGGTTTGATTCCTTGTCGGTGGCACAATGAGAGAGAGAACTGGGGGTGAGACGGAAAGTGGGTAGGGTCTTTTAAGTGAATGAGGACTGGCTTATGGTGTTGGGCGACTACCGAGGTAGAGGTGTCCCATGCTGTGGGTCGACCAACACTGGAAACGTCAGGGAGGGGGGTTTAGGACCTTGGTTATGGGGGCACAAAGGTGCTATGAGGGTGATGTTAGAGCCAGGGTAAGGATGAAAGGGAAGGGAAATAGATGCCTTGAGTTTGGTTAAGATGTCTCGTCCCAAAAGGGGGGTGGGACAAGAGGGCATGATGAGGAAAGAGTGAGCAAAGCGTGCATACTCCAGGCAGCAATTTAACATTGGGGTCTGGCGAGGGTTAGACGGTTTACCATCTACCCCAACTACCTTGATAGTGGATGGCTGGCTAGGACCTCCATAAGTTGGCAAAACAGAATAGGTAGCCCCCGTATCAATGAGAAAAGAAATTGGCTTACCCGCTACCTGTAGAGTAACCCTAGGCTCGGCGAGGGTGACCGGGGTCTCCAAGTGTGGGCACCGTCGGTCATCGTCCAGGTGTAGGAGCTGGAAGGAGCCTTCCGGCCCTTGAGGAGAAGTACCACGTTGAGGCGCAATGCCTGCCCTGCTGGCAGAACAATCAGACTTCCAGTGTCCTTCCTGTTGGCAGGTTGGGCACGGAGTGGTAGGCGGGCAAGGATTTGGACACTGTTTTGCCCAATGCCCAGTTGTGCCACACTTAAAGCATGGACCAGATGGAGTGGCCAGCTTGGCCTGGGGACACTGGTTTGCCCAGTGTCCTGGGTCTCCACATTTATAGCAGGAGCCCTTAGGAGACTTATCTTTGGTTTTCCCTGCCGGCAAAGTGGGCAATGCGGGTTGGAGGGCAGCCACTTAAAGCTTGTGCTCGGAGGGCAGCCTTCTCTTTTACCCTGGTTTGTCGAAGAGCTTCTGCTGCTTCTTCCCTAGAGTTAAAAACTTTGAAAGCCAGCTTGACTAAGTCCTGAATGGGGGTTTAAGGCCCATCCTCTACCTTTTTTAATTTTTTTCAGATGTCAGGGGCCGACTGGGAAATAAAATAAGTGGCAAGGACAGTAGCTCCTGCCGGAGAGGTGGGATCCAGTCGGGTGAATTGGACAAGTGCCTCTGTAAGATGATTTAAAAAGGAGACAGGATTCTCATCTGAATGTTGAATAACCTCTTGCAATTTATCAAAATTTGCTATTTTGTTAGAGGCTGCCCGCATGCCAGCTAAGAGGCATCGTATCATAATGTCTCTTCTGCGACGCCCGGGTTGTTGAGATTGGTAGTCCCACTCAGGATCTGCAGATGGGACAGCTTGCTCACCCACCGGGACGGCAGGGTCAGTTTAAGTGTAACTGATCTGCATGCTGCCTGGTGGCTGCAAGAATGCGTTCCCTTTCCTCTGAGTTTAGAGTGGAAGTAAGAATGACATGTAAGTCATGCCAGGTAAGGTCATATGCCTGACATAGGTATCGAAACTCCTTGGAATATAGGGTGGGGTTAGCTGAAAAATTGCCAAGCCGTTTTTCAATTTTGGAAAGATCTGCCAAGGAAAAAGGGACATGGAGTCTAAGTAGTCCTTCGGCTCTGGCGACCTCTGGGAGTGAGGCCAGTAGATTAGTAGGAGAGGTAGGGTCAGGTTGATTAGTGGAAAGTTGATCTGTAAGGTTTGTTCTAGTGGTCTTTGAGCGGGTATGGGCCGCAATGGGAGAGGTGAGAGGAGTGGCTGAGGGAGGAGCGTCAGGAGGGGCGGTGGGAGGTGCATAGGGAAAGGTGAGGGGAGTGGCTGAGGGAGGAGCGTCGGGAGGGGCGGTGGGAGGTCCATAGGGAGGGGTGAGGGGAGTGGCTGAAGGAGGGGCAGTGGGAGGTCCATAGGGAGGGGTGTTGGAAGGTGGGGTGGGAGGTGCCCCGCGGTTGGCCCCATCTGAAATGGAGGTGGAGTCCTCCTCTGTTATTGAGGTGGGGGCGGAGGGCCGGGTTTTGGCTAACAAGACCTGGGCCATTGAACATTGGGCGCACAGGTCTGGGCGAGAGCACAAGTCCCAAAAGCCTTGGACATAAATGATTTCTGACCACTTTCCTAGCCTTTGACAGAAATTAGAAAGGTCTAGTAGAATATTACAGTCAAGCGTACTTTCGGGTGGCCATTGAGATTGGTTGTCCAATTTATATTGTGGCCATGTCACTGTGGAGAGGAAAATTAGTCTTTTTCGTTTTAGATCTTGAGCCAAATATAAGGTTTGTAAATTTTGGAGGAGACAACCCAAGGGGGTGTTCCTAGGGATTTTTGACTGTGAGGTTCCCATTGCCCTAGCTAATAGAAATGGAAGCCAGTCTTGGGCAGCAGCAAAGCATCCTTTGCCACTGTTAAAGACCGGGGGGCTTGCAGAGCCACTTAGGGAAAGAGAGAGAGAAACTTCAAGACGTACGTCTCTGGGTTGAAGTTCTCCCAGCAGCCACCAGGTGGCCTAAGCCTCGGGCATGTACATGACTTCAGGCCAAGGAGACTACAGACCGGACAAACTAGGGAAGGGGAACACTCACCGAAGATGGCGACTTCAGAACGGTGGCGAAAAGGAGCCGGAACGCTTGATGTGCCCAGGAAGGTTTCTGGAGCTGGAGTAGTAGGTTTGTGAGGGAGGAGGTTCCCCGGATCCCCCAGAGGGATACCGAGGAAGGGTCTCCTCCCGGGTTTCAGCACCAACTGTCTTAATTTAATACTTAATTTAGGAGAGCTAAATAATTAAACATGAGGCCAAAGTACATAAGAAAGCGGCAGCCTTTTATTGCAAATATGCACACACTCTTGGGTGAGGTTCTCCAGTCCTCAGGTATGGGGCTAGGGAAGTCGCGCCGGCCTCCGGCGGCAGACTTTTATGCATTGGTACTGGAAGGGGGAGGGCAGTGGGCGGGATAAGGGCGTGATAGGGGCATCTCCGTAGGCATGGCCATATTGATGTCACTTAGCGCATGCTGGGTTGTCCTGCACTTTCCCGGGTGTGGGAAAGTTGGTGATGAAGAACCCAGAAGCAGTCGGGACTGTGCCATCTTGTTCACCTTCCTCCATTTTGGTCCCTTCTCCCTCACCCAAGCACTTTATTTATTTGAATATTTTATCAAACATTAACATTATATAAAATTTTATAAATGGATTTATTTTCTTGTTTTCATTATAAAATGGGAGCTAAATTATTTTTAAAAATTGATTCTTAGACATAGTGAGATTATTTTTAAATAACTTTTTAAACATATTTATGGAAAAATAATCCTTGATATATTAACAGTGATATTACTTTATGTTGTGTATACTGTAACCATTTTCAGGATTATTTCATGATTCCCATATACTCTTATGAAATGAGCAGTGCATGTACTAATATTCCCATTTTAAACATGAGAAAATGAGGCTTAGAGAAGTTAGGAAACTTGTCAAAAGTTTCATTGTTTAAAAACAGCAATATAACTAGGACCCTAGGTAATAAAAGCAGGTCTGTTTTGACAATGTACCAGGCATTTTGGGAGCCAAATTAGCCTTTCTTGTTGTTGTTCTTTTTTTTTTTTTTGAAACGGAGTCTTGCTCTGTTGCACAGGCTGGAGTGCAGTGGTGCGAGCTCGGCTCCTGCAAGCTCCACCTCCTGGGTTCACGCCATTCTTCTGCCTCAGCCTTCTGAGTAGCTAGCTGGGACTGCAGTCGCCCACCACCACACCCAGCTAATGTTTTGTATTTTTAGTAGAGAGGGGGTTTCACTGTGTTAACCAAGATGGTCTTAATCTCCTGAACTCGTGATCCACCCACCTCAGCCTCCCAAAGTGCTGGGATTACAGGCGTGAGCCACCGCGCCCGGCCCACATTAGTCTTTAATATGACCCTTACCCCTTGAAATTTACTATCAAGTTGGAGGAATAGATATAGATACAATTATTATGTAAGACAGAGTTAAATGATTATAAAAATGTTGGGCAAACACAAAAGTTTATAGGGAAAAATAAAAAAGATTATTCTAACTGGGAAAGTCAGGGAAAAGTAAATGAAAGTACTGAGAGTAAAGTTGCCATCAAAGGATGATGTGGCCCCTTCACTCTTATAATTAGCCCAGACGTTTTGTTCTTCCAATACAGATTTCTCTGCTGATCAAAAATAAACATCACTCTTTCATCAGTTACTTATTTTTCTATAGTTTTACCCTAATGAAAAGTAGAGTGTTCAGGTGAATATTAGAGTAAAACATTATTATTTCTTTGTAAAGTATCTTAACTGTTAGCTATCTTAATAGTTTGATTGCTTCATAAGAAAAAATTTCGAGCATAATATATTCAATTGTGGACAAAGCTATAAAACCTAAATTTCAAAATATTCAGCTATTGTCAACTCTTTCTATATATTTAACATTTTGAAAAATGTATATATACATATATACCCATGTGGATAAATGTAATAGAGATCAGTGCAGATTAATACAGTTGTGTTGTATCATGGCAACTGATATACCATGTAGGACTTTGCCCTAAGTAAATTATCTTCTGAAGTGGTAAACAACTCAAAAAGTTTTGAATGAAGAAAAATATAATATTCTTTCGATTTACTTAGTAGGGGAGTTCTGGAAAATTTAGCATGAGTTAAGACATGTGAAAGTTTTTTTGTGTTTACATATAATTAGGTTCCAAGTTCAAATAATTACTCAAAAAATTTCACTTACATGTGTATCTGGTAAGGCATTCACAAGTCATGTGAGACATGGAATAATTCTTTCCAGAGCAGTGCAGGACATCTAGAATTCTTGCTATGCCAACTTAATGCTACTTGCCTTTTTCACTCTCCCCAACTAAAAACATCAGTATACATTTCCGGAGTGCCCTAAGGATAATAACTGCACCCATTGAGAACTATTGTTCTAGACCTTTCTTTGTTTCTTCCTGGAAAAATGTCTTGATCTCATTTGACAAATATGCTTAGCCAAAATTTATTCAGATAACAGATTTGAGTAGCAATCTTGCTGTGCCTTAAGTTAGAGGAACAATTAAGGGATGTTAATTTCAGGAACCATGACCAGAAGCAGAGAGAATTCTCTCTTGTTTGAACTCCTTTCATGAGGTGACTGTTGAGTGTTTGTACAGACCAAATTAAGTGTCTCATGGTTAAAGGTCAGGGCCAAAAGGAAAATACTATCAAAAGTCCTTCCATGAAGGAGTAGTGAATTCACAGCTATAAAAATGACTCCAGGAAACTGGTTCCTGGCCCAGGCTAGGTTTACCTTGCAACCATAGTTCATGGTCTTAGACCTGGCCAAAGCCTAGTCTGAATGGGAAAGTTGGACAATCAAGAAAGTAAGACTAAGCCGGGCGCGGTGGCTCAAGCCTGTAATCCCAGCACTTTGGGAGGCCGAGATGGGCAGATCACGAGGTCAGGAGATCGAGACCATCCTGGCTAACACAGTGAAACCCCGTCTCTACTAAAAAAAATACAAAAAAAAAAAATAGCCGGGCGAGGTGGCGGGCGCCTGTAGTCCCAGCTACTTGGGAGGCTGAGGCAGGAGAATGGCGTAAACCCGGGAGGCAGAGCTTGCAGTGAGCTGAGATCCGGCCACTGCACTCCAGCCTGGGCGACAGAGCGAGACTCCCTCTCAACAACAACAAAAAAAAGAAAGTAAGACTGAAGGGCAGCATGTATCTATGTGCTGTCAGTTTATATAGAACTTTTTATGTAACAGTAATAAATATCTTAAAATAAAACATGATTTGGAATTGAAACTAAGTAGCATAAGTGTAATGATAGTATTAATAAGGATGTATTCCTTTTTGTAGTAACTATTTTATTGAGCATTTATTATTTACTAGGGATTATACTAACTACACAGAATTTCTCTTATTTTATAATAATCATAATATAAATACAGTAATATTATTGTCCCCGGAGTACAGTTAAGGAAACTGGGAAGTAGGGAGGTTAATTAAAGATCAGGCATGGGTTCCTTTCTTAGTATTCATCAAAGAAAGTGGTTATTTCTGATTTTAATACATTACAATATTTATGCAGTGTACAAGTGAAATTTGTCAGTGAGTGGATTTGTGTGCATTGTAATTTTGGTATCCACACATTGATGTTATTTGAAAGGATAAATGCAGACCACTGAACTTTTAAGAATACTTAATGTAAACAACCTCTTCTTTTTCTTTTGTATGCAATAGTAAATATATTACAATGACTCTCCAAAATTACTTATTTGTGTGTGTGTGTAATGGAAGACATTTTGTCTTTGAATTGCAAATAACAGTGTGTATCTGCTTCATGATATAGCTACAATAAAAGTTAAAGAGTAATCATTATGAGATATGAGACAAAATAGGAAATTAGTAATATTATAATTTTATGATGATAATGACTATGATAATGTCATTATTGCATTTATCTTCTAGAACTATTTTTATTCTCCAAACTCCCACCCTGGGGCTCTATCTTCCATGATTTTTGGTTATTTTTTTCTTTGTATTTTGTAAGCAGTTTAACCTTTTAACCTTTCCTCATCTATCTTTTTGGTAGTTCGGTACTGCAGTGAATCATAATTGATATTCAAAAAACTGGCATAGTAGAGCCACATTTCTTACCACAATCTGGCCTTGTGTCTTTTCTCATCTCAGAGCTTATAGCAAGAGAGCATTCTACATATGAGGGGTTGAAAGTTTCCATACTGAAAATACCTACCACTTGCCAGGAGGAAGAGCTGTCCTAGGCTGCCCATATTCAAACAGCTTGCTAGTAATGGTATACCAAATGTGTAAAAACATTAAAAGGTAGAATTAAGACCATTTTCTCTTAAAACCCTAGGCTCCCTTTTATTTTTTGCTAGTTGGAAATAAGCATTCATTGCTAGAAGCTGATTCTTAGATCTCAGGGATTTTATTGTTGACAAACAAAAACTTAGTTGTTTATCTCAGGGACTGGGAAGGTGGTAGATATCAGGGAATGAAATCTACATGTGCCCAGAACCTAATCCAAAGCCATAAAGAAGCAAGAAAAATAATAGAGTGGTACTTTGACTCAGCAAAAAGGTATTTTGTGGGTCAAATCAGAGTCAAAGAAAGCTTCGACATTTCAAAACTAGCTAGTTGGAGATATTTTTCACAAAAGGTCACTGGAGGCAAAGGCATTGAATTGTAAATATAATGTAAAGTAGGGATCACTTTATAATGTAAAGCACACCTAGAGTGAAATAAGCCTTATTAAGCCAGAATTCTGAAAGAGGTGCTGCTGTCCTACTTTTGCCAGTCTAGGGACACTTGATTATAATAATAAGATAATATTTACTAATTCTGTTAATGAAAGCAGACAATATGAAACATTCTTTAAGATGTCAGAAAGCTATGTGGGGAATGACTGAGCACATCCTCTAGAATAAAAACTGATTATAATGTACTCTGCATACCTACATACTATATTCTGCAATTTTATATGTAATAGATTCAGATATCAATTGCTGCTTCTCCTCACTGAAGAACAAGTGAAAGCCTTTTACAACTGTGGCTATGAGAATAATTTTGGTCCAGTTGGATCCTATCCTGTATGTGCTAAAGAGTTATTAGAGTTAACCATTGTGTTTTAACATGAGTCCTATAACACTTTTTTGTGAAATACTATTAAATTTATTAAGAGAAGCAGGAGACAGGAACATTATTGCTTGGTTACTTCATACCTAACATAATATGAGCTCCATATTCATAGAAAGATACTTCATTTTAGCTATGATACAGTTGAAATATTTAATATTTTTCCAAGACTGACACAGAATGCCAACTGTAACTTATAAGCAATTAATAGAAATACCAATTATAAACCAACTATGATCCAAAAATATAAAGAAGGGCATTAAATACTGCTAAAGGGTTCAATTCAACAAGAAGACATGTTCTAAATATATATGCACCAAACACAGGAGGCCCCAGATTCATGAAACAAGTTTTTAGAGATCTACAAAGAGACTTAAATAATCACACACTAATAGTGGAAGACTTCAACACTTTGCTTGACATTACTGGACGAGTTGTTGATGCAGAAAACTAACAAAGATATTCAGGACCTGAACTCAACGCTTGACCAAACGGACCTAATAGACACCTGCCGAACTCTCCACCCAAAAACAACAAAATATGCGTTCTTGGCATCTGCATACAGCACATACTCTAAAATTGACCACACAGTCAGCCATAAGACAACTCAGCAAATTCAAAAATACCAAAATCATACTAGCCACATTCTTGGAACACAGTGCAGTGAAAATAGAAATCAATACTAAGAAGATTGCTCAAGACCATATAATTACATGGAAATTAAACAACCTGCTTCTGAATGACTTTTGCATAAACAATGAAATTAAGGTGGAAATAAAAAAATTCTTCGAAACTAATGAAAACAAAAGTACAGCATACCAGAATCTCTGGGACATAGCTAAAGCAGTGTTAAGAGGAAAGTTTATAGTACTAAATGCCCATATCAAAAAGTTAGAAAGATCCCAAATTATCATCCTAACATCACATGTAGAAGAATTAGAAAAACAAGAGCAAATCAATCCGAAAGCTAGTAGAAGACGAGAAACAATCAAAATCAAAGCTGAATTAAATGAAATTGAGACACACACAGAAAAAAAAATCATACAAAAGATCTACGAATCTAGGAGTTGGTTCTTTGAAAGA
Organism: Chlorocebus sabaeus; assembly: GCF_047675955.1. Classification (NCBI taxonomy): domain Eukaryota; kingdom Metazoa; phylum Chordata; class Mammalia; order Primates; family Cercopithecidae; genus Chlorocebus; species Chlorocebus sabaeus. Next base: position 32,556,383 of record NC_132918.1, on the reverse strand, counting down.
ATGAGATTGATAGGCTGCTAGCTAGACTAATAAAGAGAAAAGAAGATCCAAATAAATACAATCAGAAATGACAAAGGAGACGTTACAACCAACTCCACAGAAATACAAAAATCCCTCAGAGACTGCTGCAAACACCTCTCTGCATACAAACTAGAAAATCTACAAGAAATTGATAAATTCCTGGAAACATAGAACCTCCAAAGACTGAGTCAGGAAGAAATAGAATCTCTGAACAGACAATTAATGAGTTTTGAAATTGAATCAGTAATAAAAAGGCTACCAGCCAGAAAAGGCCCAGAAGCAGACAGATTCACAGCCAAATTCTATCAGATGTGTAAAGAAGAGCTTACTATTCCTACTGAAACTATTCCAAAAAGTTAAGGAGGAGGAACTCCTCCCTAACTTATTGTATGAGGCCAGCATCATCCTGATAGCAAAACCTCGTAGAGACACACCAAAAACCAAAACTTCAGGCCAAAGTCATTGATGAATGTAGAATCAAAAATCCTTAACAAAATACTAGCAAACGGAATCCAACAGCACATTAAAAAGTTAATCCACTAAAATCAAGTAGGCTTTATTCCTGGGATGCAAGGTTGATTCAGCATATGCAGATTAATAAATACGATTCATCAAAGAAACAGAACTAAAACAGAAGCCACATGATCATCTCAGTAGATGCAGAAAAGGCTTTTGATAAATTCAACATCCCTGCATGTTAAAAACTCTCAACAAACTAGGCATTGAAGGCACATACCTCAAAAAAATAAGAACCATTAATGACGAACCCACAGCCAGCATCATACTGAGTGGGCAAAAGCTGGAAGTATTCCCTTTGAGAACCAGCAGGAGACAAGGTTGCCCTCTCTCACTACTCCTTTTCAACATCGTATTGGAGGTCCTGACCCAAGCAATCAAGCAAGAGAAAGAAAGAGAAGACATTCAGATAGGAAAAGAGGAAGTCAAACTATCTGTTTGGAGACGACATGATTCTGTACCTAGAAAATCCCATAATCGGCGGGGCGTGGTGGCTCACGCCTGTAATCCCGGCACTTTGGGAGGCCGAGGTGGGCGGATCGTGAGGTCAGGAGATCGAGGCCATCCTGGCTAAAACGGTGAAACCCCATCTCTACTAAAAATACAAAATAGTAGCCGCGCGTGTTGGCGGGCGCCTGTAGTCCCAGCTACTCGGGAGGCTGAGGCAGGAGAATGGTGTGAACCCGGGAGGTGAAACTTGCAGTGAGCCAAGATCGCGCCATTGCACTCCAGCCTGAGCGACAGAGCGAGACTCTGTCTCAGAAAAAAAAAGAAAAGAAAATCCCGTAGTCTTAGCCCCAAAACTCCTATATTTTGTATCCTGAGACTTTGCTGAAGTCATTTGAATCTCTAGAATCTGGAGTTTCAGCAAAGTTTCAGGATACAAAATCAATGTACAAAAATCAGTAGCATTTCTATGCACTAACAACATTCAAGCTGAGAGCCAAATCAAGAACGCAGTTCCATTCACATTAGACACAAAAAGAATAAAATACCTATGAATATAGCTAACCAGGGAAGTGAAAGATCTTTATAATGAGAATTACAAAACACTGCTAAAAGAAATCAGAGATGACACAAACAAATGGAAGAACATTCCATGCTCATGGATAGGAAGAATCAATATAATTAAAATGGCCATACTGCACAAAGTGATTTACAGATTCAGTGCCATTTCTATCAAACTACCAATGACATTTTAGTACATGTAATAACAGAATTAGAAGAAAAAAAAAAACTATTTTAAAATTCATATGGAACCAAAAAGAGCCCAAATAGCCAAAGCAGTCCTGAGCAAAAAGAACAAAGCTGGAGTCTTCACATTACCCAACTTCAAACTATACTACAGGGGCACAGTAACCAAAACAGCATGGTATTGGTACAAAAACAGATACTTAGGAACAGAATAGAGAGCCCAGAAATAAAGCTGCACACCTACAACCACTCAGTCTTTAATGAAGTCAACAAAAGCAAGCAATGGGGAAAGGACTCCCTGTTCAATAAATGGTGCTGAAATAACTGTTTAAATATATGCAGAAAATTGAAACTGAACCCCTTCCTTAGAACATATACAAAGATCAACTCAAGATGGATTAAAGACTTAAATATAAAACCTCAAACTATAAAAACCCTGGAAGATAACCTAGGAAGTGTCATCCTTGACATAGGAATGGGCAAAGATTTCATGACGAAGACACCAAAAGCAATTGCAACAAAAAGAAAAACAGATAAATGGGACCTAATTAAATGAAAGAGGTTCTGCATAGCGAAAGAAACTATCAGGTGAGTAAACAGACAACCTACAGAATGCTAGAAAATATTTGCAAACTACGCATCTGACAAAGGTCAATATCCAGAATCTATAAGGTACTTAAATAACAAGCCAAAAACAACCCTGTAAAAAGGTGGAAGAAGGACATGAACAGGAACTTTTTAAAAGAAGACATACATGCAACCAACAAGTACATGAAAATGTGCTCAACTTCACTAGACACTAGAGAGATGCAAATCAAAACCACAATAGATACCATCTCATACCACTCAGAATGGCTCTTATTACAAAGTTTAAAAAAAAAAAAAAAAACCAGATCCTGGCAAGGTTGTGGAGAAAAGGAATGCTTGCTTATATACTGCTCATGGGAATGTAAATTAGTTCAGCCATTGTGGAAAGCAGTTTGGTGATTTCTCAAGGAAGTTAACACAGAACTACCATTTGACCTAGCAATCTTATTACCCATACCCAAAGATATATAAATTGTACTACCGTAAAGATACATTCATGTGTATGTTCATTGCAGCACTATTCACAAAGTCAAAGACATGGAATCAACCTAAATTCCCATCAATGGTAGACTGAGTTAAGAAGATGTGGTACATATACGTCGTGGGATACTATGCAGCCATAAAAAAGAACAAGATCACGGCCTTTGGAGCAACACAGATAGAGCTGAGTGCCATTATCCTAAGCAAACTAATACAGGAACAGAAAACCAAATATTTCATGTCCTCACTTACAAGTGTAAGCTAAACATTGTGAACCCATGGACACAAAGAAAGGAATGGAACAGCAGACACCAGGGCCTGCTTAGGGTGGAGGTTGGGAAGAGGGTGAGGACTGAAAAACTACCTATCAGGTACTATGCTTATTACCTGGTTGACAAGATAATCTGTTCACCAAACCCCCATGACATGCAGTTTACCTATATAGCAAATCTAGACATGTGCCCCTGAACCTAAAATAAAAGTTTTTTTAAAAATCCCAATTATAAACTGCTTTTTGGTGATAGGCAGTGTTTTGTTTTGTTTTGTTTTAATGAAGGAAGATCTTTTCTGAAGATTTCTTTTTAAATTTCTGTTTGTAAGGAAAATAAGCATCGTGATAATTTGTTCATAGTGAGGGAAAGGACATTCATCTGAATAAATGGACCCACATAAATAAACTGAGCCACTGTAATTTGCTAGTAGTCTGAAACAAGTTCACATCATGATATTTTTACATCAGTGTATTAAGCTGCACCCATACTATAATGGCAAGACATACAAGAACTCTCTGTGGCAAACTGTAGTGCCAAGGTGTGAGTAGGATAGTAAAATTGAGTTTAGGATATCTGAAGGACACAAGAATGTGGCAGTAGGTATATGAAGCCACTTTCACCTGTAGTTTACATGAATATTATTTCCGCAAACTCAATACAAAACTCAAAGGGAATAACAGCAATAATGGCTAAGATTTACTGAGTGCTTTCTATCTGCCAAGCATTACATTAAGTACTTTACTGGGATCAGTGTGTTTAATTTGCACATTCACTCCACGGAAGAGATACCTTTATTAACCTGATTTTACATATGAGAAAACAACAGTTTAGAAAGGTCAAACATCTATAGTTAGTGATAGTGGTGTATCAGTGATGCTCATTATTTTACCCACAACAGTGTACAAATAGACAAAAATTATTTTGTCTATTTAAAAAATCTAATCTTTATATTAGACTTCTAATACATCTAAATTCTCTTTGAATTGATTTCCTAATTTACATTAAATAACAAGATCTACAGCTGAATCAATTCTTAGGGAAGCATCTGGCAAAGTTGCACTAGAACACTGTTGTCCTTTGTTTACAATGTTTAGACTAACCAATACAAATAACTCAGTGTAGAAAGTAATAGAAATGTAAAGAGATAGTGATAGAATTTGTATCTTGGCTTCTAGCCATAACATAGAGTATATATTAGTCTTTGTGAAATAGTGGCATGGTAAGTTTGGTTCAGTTAATTTCATGTTTATATTACACTGTTTTGTATGCTATATGTGTGTACACATACCTAGGGAGATAGAAATACCATTTGACCTACTACCCAGTGAGTATTTTGCCAGTGATTTAGCAGTGCCCACCAAAATTTAAATGACCCAGCATTTCATTTCTAGAAAACACTCTAGAGAATTATTATTACATATCTCAAAGATGTGTAGAAAAATATTTATCACTGCATTGTCTGTTAGTGTACTATAGTGGAGAATTGGAGACAACTTTAATGTCTGGTAATAATGGAAATAGTAAATAAATTACTAGTATGGTGCAGTCGCGCACGTTTTCTTTCAAGCCCCCAAATTCAGTAAGCTTTTTCCTGCTTCAGAACCTTTGAACATGCTCTTCTCTTTCCCTTCTCCCTATCATACCCCTCTCTCTGCTCTTTCCATGGCTGACACGTAAAGGATCTCATCTTTAATGTCACCCCCTTGTAATTTAGAATTGGTCTAAAAGAGATATAAAAAATAGGTTAATATTTAGAAATTGCTGAAGAATTTTAGAGAGGGTGGGAAGCTCAGAAATAATATGAGGTTCAGAGATGGAATGAGGCTTATGATACAATGAGGCTGGGGATGGGATGCGTGCTGAGACTGGGTGACCCTTGGGAATGGGGTATAAGATAGAAGGCTTGGTAGGGAATGTTAGACATACATTGAGACTTTCTGATGGGGGAGAAAGAAAGGGTAGAGGAGGTAAAAGATGGTATTATGAGGGGATATGTCAGGCTCAGGGTAGCATGAATCTGTGGGATGCATTAAAACTCGAGGGTAATATGAGACTCTTCAGTGAGGAGTGTTAGTGCTGCTATTAAAAAATACCTGAGGCTGGGTGATTTCTAAAGAACAGAAACTTATTTCTCACAGTTCTGGAGGTAAGAAGTCCACGATACAGGCACTAGTAGGTTCAGTATCTGGTGAGGGCCAGGAGGCTAGAAGTCCAAGATTAAGGCACCAGAAGGTTTGATATCTGGTGAGGGCCAGGTGTCTGCTTCCAAGATGGCACCTTGAACTCTGCACACTGTACCCCCATGGAGGGGGTCAAAGGGGCCTAGCTAGTTAACTCCAGCTCTTTTATGAGGCACGAATCCAATCCATAAAGGTGGATCCCTCATGTCCTAATCACCTCCTAAAGGTCTCACTTCTTACTACTTTTGCATTGGGGATTAAGTTTCAAAATGAATTTTGAAGGCGACAGGACACAGACATCAAACCATAGTAGGGAGCAAAGGATGGATTATAAAATGATAAATTCACACCCTCTGAAAAGCCTTCCCTGTCTGCTGTAATGTATAGTAGCTATCTCTTCTTCCATTGTCACCATGACCTAATTATTTTATTTATTGTCATGAAGTTTGAGATAATGTCTAACTTGTTCAACACTGTATCCTTATCACTAGGACAGTACTGGGACACATAGCAAGTATTCAGTACATTTGTGGATGTCTTGACAGAGGAGTCTGTGGTATATTGTTGGTTGAAAATTCTAATTTTCAGGTTAGTGTCAATAGTATGATGCTATTTTTTAAAATAAAATACTACATATATTTATCAATGTGTGTATATATTTGTATGTGTGTATTTGAATTATATATATTTTACTGAACCCAGAAGAGGGTTTGAATATTTATCATGTTTGAGATATTTCTAAAATCTTTACATGGATTCTACAATTCTTACTATGGTCTTATAAGAAATACTATTATTTCCTTTTTAAAGAAGGGAGAACTGAGGCATACAGGTTAGTTAAGTTACTTGCCTGAGGTCACACAGCTTGTAAAGGCCAGAGCTGGTGTTAGCAACATGTGGCTATTTACATTTAAATTTAAATTGATCACAGTAATATGAAATTAGAAATCCAGTTCCTTATTCATACTAGTCATATTTTAAGTGTTCAGTAACTGCATTTGGTGCGTAGCTATCTTATTCGGGCAGGAGAGATAATTTAGCACATTTTCATCATTGCAGAAAGCCCTAGTATACATCTTGCTCTAGAGTCTGTTCTTACCCATTGTGTAACATTGCCTTCTTTCATTCCAAGCTGTGGACTAGCTCCCCCTGCAAAATGTGAGTAAAGGTAGACACTTTCAGATTTTACTCTATGCACTTCTTTTCTATATTACTTATTTTCCTCCAATAAACAAGTACTGTTTTTGAAATTTTTTAAAAAATAGTCTTTCCTCAAAAACAGAGTAAGAAAGAACAGTGAAAACATTGATAAAGGATATCTGCTATTAATTTACTAATTGTAACCTGATAGAAACTCAAAGAGATGTTTCATTCCATTTACCAGAAAATTCTTTACTAGAATTTTCTTCTTGTAAAGGCATACTGTAGAGTTATGTGCAGTCATACCACATAACGATGTTTTTTGGTCAATGATGGACCATGTATATCATGGTGGTCCTATATGGTTATAATGGAGCTGAAAAATTCCTATGGCCTTTTCATCATAGGTCATAAGTGTCCTAAAATGTCGTAATTTGGTGCATTGTGTGTTTGTGGTGATGCTGGTATAAACAAACTTCCTGCAGTGCCAGTTGTATATAAATATAGCACATACAATTATAGATAGTATATAATACTTGATAATGATAATAAATTACTGTTACTGGTTTATGTATTTACTGTACCATATTTTTATTGTTATTCTAGAGTGTGCACCTTCTGTGTATATAAAAAAAACAGTTAACTGTAAAATAGCCTCAGGCAGGTTCTTCAGGAGGTATTCCAGAAGAAGGCATTGTTGTCATAGGAGATGACAGCTCCATGCATGTTATTACCCTGAAGACCTTCCAGTGGGACAAGATACAGAGGTGGAAGCTGGTGATATTGATGATCTTGACACTGTGTAGACCTAACCTAATATGTGTGTTTGTGTCGTAGTTTTTAACAAAAAAGGTTAACAAGTAAAGAAAAAAGAAAAAAAATTTTAAATAGATAAAACCTTATAGAATAAGGATATAAAGAAAGAAAATATTTTTGTATAGCCATACAGTGCATCATTTTAAGCTGAGTCAATAAGTTAAAAGTTTATAAAGTAAAAAGGTTGCAGTAGATACATTGCCTAAGTATATAGTGTTTATAAAGTCTACAGTAGTGTATCATAATGCCCTAGGCCTTCACATTCAATTAACCACTCATTGACTCAACCAGAGCAACTTCCAGTCCTGCAAGCTCCATTTATGTTAAATGTCCTTTGCAGCTGTCCATTTTTTAATCATTTATGCCATATTTTAATGGTATCTTTTCTATGTTTAAATATATTTAGATACACAAATACTAAACATTTTATTACAACTACCCATAGTATTCAGGTACAGTAACATGCTATACAGGTTTGTAGCCTAGAAACAACAGGCTATACTGTATAGCCTAGATGTGTAGTAGGCTATACCACCTAGATTTGTGGACGTACACTCTATGATGGTCACATGATGAAATTGCCTAGCAACACATTTCTCAGAACATATCCCCATCATTAAGAGACACATGACTGTAATGGGCAGAGATGTCTGATGATTCTTTCTGTGACTAAGTTTTCAGGGAAGGAGAATATCATCAGAAGAGAACCCTTTGCTTGTTTCTACCCACAGACTGTCCTTATTCCCACTGCTAGTTTAATCTGTTTTTCCTGGCTAGCCTCAGAAAACAGTTCTTTAAACCATGTATTTCTTTGTTTATTTATTTATTTACTTATAGGTTGGGATAGGAAGGAGAAACGTCTGGATAAAAAAAACAGATTGCATGAGAACGAGAAGAAATTGACTAAGGAATTGCATGTTTTGAATATTCTCTTGTATTTCCCAAACAGTAATTTGTATAGCCACTTCAAGATCAGCATCCAGTACTCCTTTTCCTATTAGCAAATACTGGCTTCTAGTAACTCAACTAAGTGTATAGATTGCAGAAGCATTTCTGAATCACTTTAGATTTCCATTCAGGTAAAGAAACAGTAATATGTAAGATGTTTATGTTTTAAAATTGTATATAATAAATAGAGATTGGGAGATTTATTAAAACTTATGTGATAAGGTCTTTGGCCAGTTCACAGAAACAAATTACCTTGAATTTCAGTTCAAATAAAATCATGGTTTAATTTTAATTTAATTTAAATTTATGAATTTAATGAAAACTTACTGAACCTTTACTGTGTGTGGATAACGTGGTAGGTGTGAAGTATGTGGAAATGAACAGTTCACACTTCCCGTTTGAAGACACTCAGTGTACTAAGTGTTATAGTACAATTTTATACAGGTGTAGAGGAAAGGGATTTAGGGTGGGGTGGGGGAAATTAGGAAAAGGAAATGGAGAAGATGATTCAAGAGCTGGACTTTGAAAACAAAAAGGAATTCCCTAGGCAGGTTTGTTTGGGTTAGCGGAATCTACCTTAAGTAATTATAGCTAGAGTTTAATTATTTCAGTGCTTCCGTCATTCACTTGACATATGCCACCCTCAAAGTTTGACCATTCAATTTCTTCTCTAGTCAGAAAATATCTCACTAGCACTGAGAGGGTTTTTTTTCCCCCTTTATACTACTTTTTATATTCGACCTATTAAAAGCTGGACATTTTAGGCAACTCAGACCCACATCAGTCTACTTTTTATAAACTTTATATGTCCATATTTATACTGGCAATGATCTGAAGAGAGGAAGTATAGGCACAGTATCATCAATATTCAAAAATGTAAGGCAAGTATATCTTTAAAATTTTTCTTTAAATGGTTGTTAGAGCTGACAGATGAATAACTTTTAAGAGTTGTATTATATATTTACTGAACTTAAAACAACTAGTAGAATATTTTCTATGTAATTAGTCCAAAAGCTCCAAAATCAGAAAATTAATAGAGGCAGAATTATTTTATGTCCCTCATTATCTGTTGCCTAATGTAGTCATTCACCATTTTGTATATTAATAAACTTTAGTGTAAGCTATTTTGTAACAGTTTCTCTTTAAGTTAGAATATAAGGATTAAAGAACATTTGTCCCTTGCTGACTCATACTTCTATCAAAGGTGCATGCTGTCAGGACCAATTAGTTATCATTTATACTTTTCTCTGTTGTTCTCATTGGTTAGATCTAGATTTGCCTTTAAGCTGTATATATGTTATTGATATTTTCTTTAAAGACTTAAGCTAGAGCCACATGATAAAATGAGTTGTGCTGTCCAGCAGATACATTTACAATATTCAGCTGTTTGTAGGTGATTTTTCTGGGCTATAATAAAATAAAACCTAAAGCATCATATTAACTCTGCTGTTTATATGGGTGCTAATACACTTTGAATAAAACCCTCAATTACTAAGCATTTTTGAGTCCCAGTAAGACAGTCCCATGACATTAATGGTATATTTATAACCTTTTTAACTTCTAGTTTCTCTGACAGAGCTCTACAGTAACAGCAATGGGTTTGCCCTTGGCAAGCAAAAACTCATTTTGAGAGGATAATAGGTATTTACTATTTAGATAGCTGGCAATAAAATTTCTCTGAATGAGATTTTCCTGAGAAACTATAAACTGATTAAATTACTTTCTTTTAGTGGACTGGAAAAGCGTGTAATAATAGTTTGTTGAAGCTTTGCATTCAATGTCTTGCTTTCATTTTTAGAGACACTGAAGCAGTCTGGTTTTGGTGAATTATAGGGGTTGGTAGAAATTACTCTCCATTATATAGCTTATTCTTAGTTTTTCTCCAAATTAAAAAAAAATTTAGAAGTGAATTCTGTAAGGTGAATAAAAAGTGATTAACAAGGATGTGCTCAGTAACATGTCTGTTCACTTCAAACTTTATTTTGGTCAGAAGTAAAATTTAGCAGTTTTATGCCTCAGGAGTTCTGTTTTTAGGAAGTACACCTCAACTGGGACATAAATGTGGAACATCACTCTGCTTTTCAAATTGACACCTTTTAAAACTTATTTAAAATAAATGAAAATTAAGAAAATTTTCTTCGTTGCTTAAAAACTACAATGGAAGTTATTTTTACTAGCATTTATTATTAATAATGTGTTCCTAGTTTATGAGTTATTTAACAAGAGACTTTTGTTTAATGATCACTAAATTTGGACCTTATAAAATTCAGCATAGCAATTCATTATATAAACTATAAGAAAGAAATTTCACACTAGTCTTGATAGAAAAGAAATACTTAAAATGTAACTCATTATTATAAAACTTGATTAAGGAGCTTCTCAAAATTCCACTTAATGTGAATTTTGTCAATAAATGTCAAGTGAGATAAATAATTTATGTTTCTTTAAAAAGTGAAGATATACATAAAATATATTTGATAATTCATACTGTAAACATTTTTCTTTAAAGACAAATCCATTATAGTCCTTGGGGATGACAGCTTGCAGAATATCTTTCAAGGCCATGAATTTTGCAGAGAAGTGCATCAAATTTAGTATTTTTATTGGCAGTCAGAATTTCATATTTGTTGCTATAATAAAATTGTGATTTAAATGGGACCTTGAGTATCTTGTCCTTACGTGAAGTACTTTGAATTTGAATATCACACTGATCCTAACTTAGAGCACATTCATTTTCTCTTGAGCCTTTGGCACTGACACATCCATTGCTGACATTGTTTTTCATTCCAGCAAATCTGTGCTGTTGGCACCAATAGGTACAAGGGACACTAGTCATGACAGTAAAGAAATGAAGAGAGAAACAATAATATTTATCTTCCCCTCTGAATGATCTAGTTCAGTCACTGACTGCTACAAACTATAAAATACTTGATATTTAGCTTTTATTGGGTCAATTGTTTTGTCATCATGCTTTTTTCTCCCTCACTTCTCAGGGTTATAATAAATAAACATCACTGAAATATTGTGAAATAATGGCTTGTCTAGTAAATTTACTGAAATTAGTTTTCAGCTTACCTAGGAAAAATTTAAATAGAAAATTGAGATTAAAGTAGAAACTCATCTTCTTTAATATACAATTCTACTTTAAATCTGATAATCCTGAAGTTATGGTGAAAGAAAGATTTACTGAAGTATAGCAAGGATATAAAGAATAGGCACTTGCATTTTAGTTCATTGTTCTTCAATAGTACATGAATACAATTTGATTACATTTTTCAATTTGTTCCATTTGTCCTCCCTCAAACTGGGTAATGAATACTTACCTTAAAAAGTTTTCTTTTTCTTCAGTGTTTTAATAGCCACTTAGCAAAAATTTGGTGCTACTGTAATGATTTTCAAGGAGTAAAGTCATTAAAGGAAAAAAACTCTGTGATTATTATTATACTCTAAATGACTAAACTTTAACAAAATGGAAAAAATATAAATGTGTTCTGTATAAAATGTCTGAACTTAAAGCTTATTCTGATAGAAAAAAAATCGAGCTAGCAGATTTTTTGCATAAAAAATTGATTGCTATATATACCTGCCCATCTTTTTAAGAATTATTAATCTTTAAGTCTCTATTATATTAAATCAGAAACTGAAAGTTGCTTGTTTGTTGGGACCTCCATTTTGCAGTGTAAATTAATGCAGTTATCATGTTTTGTCATTCAACAAAATGCACACAAATGTGAATTTTAATTAAATGTTATACTGCAATGATAAACTATATCTACATACAGTTTTACATTAATCTTCATGCACCCTTCTCCCCCAACATTGGTGCCTGTGTGAATTCTGTTAATTTTATGAACTGGTGAACATTTAATACATGAAATTCTTTGTGGTATATAATGCAGTACTTCAGAACTAACAGAATGTTATTTTATAGCACTGTTCAAGGGTGCAAAATATTGTTTTTGGCATGCAGTTTCTCTATTAAACAGTTTTTACTTTGGATTTTTCTTTCTTTTAAAGAGATTTTCTATTTTAACATGAGGGAACTGGTGTCATGGGTAAGGCTTTTACATGGAAACAAAGTAGCAGATTGAAGTGGTTTCAGGGCTTTAATCCCTTGGTAAATTAGCCAGCAGGCTAGCCTTTTCATAGATGAGCTAAACAACAGGTTGATGCCATTTGGGCATTAGCAATGAGAACCACCTGAGGGAATAGGGACTGAATAGGAAGAAATGTAGAATGGGAAGAAGGCATGGCTGTAAGCTTTTGCTAGGTCCAGTAGCTAAAGTAATACCCATAAATGAATCATTGTATCTGGTATTTTAGGTTTTCCCTTGTATACTCTTAAATTTACATTATTTTAAAATTCTCAAAATGCACTTTAAAGATAGCATTACATTTTCTAATTAACATGATTCTGGAATTTTACATGAAAATTTGTGTCAATAAGCTTATAAATATTTCATTTTATAAATTTGTACATTCTTTTTGAAGAGAGATTTGAGGCTTTCAAATTTGTTTGCAGATTGTTATCCCTAACCAAACAGAAGACATTTTGAAATCTGCAAGTATAGAATTAATAGTATTTCAAGCATTGAAATATTATTGCCTATTTGAAAACTATGAATATTGCTATTATTGTTTATAAGCTTATTATAAAATTATTTTCTTAAAATGTTTTCACAATTTTTTGAACTACTTGAGAAAAAAGAATTCTTTGCCATATTGTATTATATGTATTGGGCAATATATTTAAATAAACCATCAATAATGAGTAGTAACCAGCACAGTTAGCCACATTTAGTAGAAAAATTAGGAGTGTAACTTCATGTAAATTAAAAAGAATTTATCTAATCTCTGCAAGAGCAAGTTTTAAAATTGTTCATTTTGCATGTTATTTAAAATTCTTAAGCTAATTGGTACCTTGATGTTGATAAATATTAGAATAATACATTAAGAAAATTGATATAGTACTAAAGTCATTAAAATAACCTGGTACCCTATGAAGCCCTCTCTCTAGGCTTTTAATTTTTCATTTAGAAAGGGAGATTTTAAGGATCAATATGAAGATCTGTTGATAATATTATATTTAATTAGAGTAATCAAAAACCATGCTCAGAGCGTGACACCTGCCAGGGAGAGCTTCAAAAAGAGAGTAAGCAGCATGCATTAGAATCGTCTCTTTTGCTTGTCCATGAGCACTAATCTAGCGGAAGTCCCAAATGGGGCAGCTAGTCAGCTATTTTATTGACTTTGATCTGGTTTGGGGGGCAGTTTATTTTCCCATAATGCCATTGATCAATGATTTCCTTTCAGCAGTGATGTAATTAAAGGGCTTTAGTCGGCTTCTGCTGTGTTGCCTTGAAATTTATTATTCTGGAGATTTAAAGAAGATCGATAGGGTGCAGTGGCCCGGTGTTTAGACCCGAGTAGGAGGACCCTACTGAGAGTATAAGGCATGCAGAAAACAAGGCTTCAGGACACAGACAAGATGTTTACCTGGGACCTTGAGCTGACCTCTTCACAACAGACCCTGCATAACCAGTAGCATTTTAGGACCTATTTTTATCACAGACGCAAAACTACTTTGTCCTCTTTGTTATTGATCCTTACAGTTTGTTTTAAAGCAATTGAAATCAAATAGTCGTGTTGTAAAAGTAAGAATTAAAATTTAAACATATTTGCCAGAAACACAGACTCCAAATGCCTTCATCTTAAAATGAGACTAAAATATGACTAAGTTGAGGAACGTGGATGTCTTTAAAGACTCAGTAAAATCCATTAAAAACATCATTAACTTGCCTTTTAAAAAATTAATCTTAGTGATTAGTTTTATTTTATAACTAATTTAAACACACATTGCTTATTTTTATATGAGTAGAAATCTACATCCAGTGACAAGAATTCCTAAGTGATCAAAAGACCACATTTGGCTAATAGACTCATAGAACCTACCACTAAATAAAAATTAAGATTTGCCTCACAACTTATGTTATTTGGTAGATTAGTAAAATAAATTCAGTGATTCTTTGTAATATGTAAACTGTGCATCCCGGGATTCTTACTTGGTTTAATGAAGTCAAAATAAATTGAAAATAAAGGAGACAGATTTAAATTCCAAACTACCATTTTCTGTGTTGCTTCATTAATAATAGTTCTTTTTTTTTTAAAATAGCAAACATAAAAACACCTCATCAAGAAGTGCATTTGAAAATCCTGAGTACTTCTTTTATGGAATCTAAACTTTTATTTGCATATTTTAGATTTTAAGAAATTCTAAAGTAATTCTTTTCTACTTTGTTTAAACACAGCATCTTCCAGTCTTTCTTATACCAGATCACAGAATTCTTGGGGACCCAGTCTGAGAAATACAAGGATTAATGGAAAGAACCCGGACAGACAAGAGATAGCTGTTCTGAATTCTAATCCTGGCTTTGCCTTTCATGGCTTGTATGATTTTTACAAGTTAGATAATCTCTCTGGGTCTTAGCTTTTTTATCTGTGAAATGAGGAGATTGTGTAAGAGAGGCTGGGGTTCGTCAGGGAATGATACAGAGTATCCCAAGGAGCTTTTTCAAAATAGGCATTCCACCAGACACTCTTCCCCATACTGGGATTGGCTGTAGATACACCTTCATCATCTGGTTCATTGAGCCATTACTAAAACTTATTTTCTCAACCTTCTAACTGATGTATTTAACTGTCGTTTTTAGAGAGTTTTAGTCACCAGAGACGTGGAAAATAGAGCAGTTGTACTTAGAAGTCAAAGAGTAAACATAAGCGTGATTTATTACTGCTAAATTTAGTCAACACTGGCATATTGAGCCTCCTGATAAAGGTAACAGGCCATCTAGCCAGATAACAGAAATGGTAATGCAGACATAGTCTGATAATTTGCTATCTGGAAAAACACTAACTTATGAACATTACTAAAACCTCACATTATAGCTAAGGAATAAGGAAAGGCAAACAGGCATCGCAGAAAAAAAATGAGCAAATTAGAGATTTTGTTTACATTTTATCTCCAGTAATCATTTAGAGTGAATTAAGACCTCTTAGTTTCTTTGAAAAAACACTGATGACTTAGTAAAAAATATGTCCTATGCAGGGACATGGCTGCATCTGGAGGCCATTATCCTTAGCAAACTAACACAGGAACAGAAAACCAAATATTGCATGTTTTCACTTATAAGTGGGAGCTAGGCCAGGTGTGGTGGCTCATGCCTGTAATCCTGACACTTTGGGAGACCAAGGCAGGGGTATCACTTGAGGCCAGGAGTTCAAGACCAACCTGGCCAACACGGTGAGACCCCGTCTCTACTAAAAATATAAAAATTAGCTGGACATGGTGGCTCATGCTTGTAATCCCAGCTACTTGGGAGGCTGAGGCAGGATAATTGCTTGAACCCAGGAGGCAGAGATTGCAGTGAGCCGAGATCATGCTACTGCACTCCAGTCTGGGCAACAAGGCAAGACTCCATCTCAATAATAATAATAATAATAATAATAATAATAATATAAATAAATAAATAAAATAAGAGGGAGCTAAATGATGAGAACACACAGACACGTAGAAGGGAACGACAACACACCCTGGGGCCTATTGGAAGGTGGAGGGTGAGAGGAGGGATAGGATCAGGAACAATAACTAATGGATACTAGGCTTAGTACCTGGGTGATGAAATAATCTATACAATAAACCCCCAGGACACAAGTTTGCTGATGTAACAAACCTACATATGTACCCTAAACTTAAAAGTTAAAAAAGTGCTGCATTTGAATTCACCAAATACAAGGTGAAAGCAACTAGAGGGATATAAAGAGTCCAGCAACTCACAAATGTAGGTATACACAAACTTGTTAGAGGAGCAGTTGAACGGAGAGGGACATAATGTTTTGTTATATTTGTTGTTGCTTGATTTTATTAAATCTATTTATTTTCTTTATTTGCTTTATTTTTCTTTATCATATTCACCGCTCCCTAACATTGTATTTTATGTCTGATTAGTGGGTTAGCATCAGGCTTTCCTACTAGAAAGTAAGCTCCATAAAAGCAGGAATTTTGCCTGTTTGTTCAGTAACATGTCCCCCATCCTAGAAGACTGACTGGCACATGGTAGGTGCTCATTAAACTTACAGTCTCTTGAGAGCTATTGCCTGTTATCACCAAAGAGAGTACTGTGATATGAACTGTGCTTTAGGATGATAACTTTGTTGGGGTCAGAAGGTTAATGATGAGTTGTGCTGTGAATGAGTCGATGAAAGCAAAAATTAGGAAAAAAAAAAAAACCTTATAATAATAAAAGAGGGCAAATGAAAATCTGTAAATCGGATCCTATTAATCTCCTGCACTGAACCCTTCAATGGCTTCCATCTGCCCATAGGATACAATTTCAGGATTCTTTTATTCTAGTAAAAGAGAATGATTTATCTCTTCAATTGTCATTTGATATAAGTGATAGCATTTAGAACACAATTCTAGGAAACATTTGTGAAAGGATATAGGAAAGTTTTACAGTCATAATCTCATATATTTAAACAAAATCACAGTGAAGTGGATTCTTAACAGAATTGTAATAAAGTTACTATTTTTTTAAAAAGCGAGCAATTTTCTTTGTTCATTTGTTTATTCATTCAGCAATTTGTTGTTACCTACTAGAATTCTTAATATAGCTATAAGCTTCCATGGTTTGCTCATATCTACTTCTCCAGTCTCATCCTGGACCATTCTAACCCATTGGCTTGCTTTTTTAGTTCCTTGGTTTGTACCTGTTTTTCCATCTGTCTGAAATACTTACCTCTTCCCTCTCTCCCAGATTAATTTAGGCTTATTATTAAAGTTTCAGCTTAAACTTTATATCTCAGTGAAACATGCCTGACACCTAACACTAGATTATAACAGCTTCTCTCAAAGCATCACAAACTTAACTTTCATAGTAATCAACAAACTTTTTGATTTAAAATGATTTTCATGATTGATGTTTCTCAAGACTTTTAAGGTAAAAAAAAAAAAATAAGACTTTTATGGTCAGACCATATCTCTTTTCTATACCATGTCTTCAACACCTAGCATAGTTCCTAGCATATAGAAGGTGCTCAAAAAGTATCTAGCTATCTAGGTGTCTCTATCATCTATCTTTATAAAAATTTTTCAACTCTTTTGTAATTTCAGCTATTCAGCATTTATAATTGCCCTTAGGATTTTTTTTCTGATGCTTTGTAGTATGAACTGTAACTCATAAAATAAGTAAATATATAGTTCACCAAATTATTATAAAGCAATATTATAATAGATTATATAATATTATAAAGCAATTATTGTAAATCAGTACTTGGTGTTACACCATCCAGATCAACAAACAACTTTGCCAGCACCTCAGAAGCCCCCACCTTCTGACAGTTCCTGTTAGAACTATCACCTTCTCTTTTATTATGCTGAGTGCTTTCTTGCTTTTCTTTGTAGTTTCACTGTGTATCGTTAAGTACTACAGTTAAGTTTTGCCTGTTTAGAATGGGAATCATACAGTATGTATTTTTTGGGTGTTCTTTTTCTAAGTGTTGTTCTTAAGATTCATCTATGTACATGTAGCTGCAGCATGTTCATTTTGTGCTGTATAATATTTCATTTTATGAACGTATTACAAACTTTTTTTAACCTCTCTGCTGTTGATGGGCTTTTGAGTTGTTTTCAGTTTGATGCTCATATGAGTAAGGCTGCTTTGAACATTCTTGAAAATGTCTATGTCCTGGCACAGATTGATCTTCTGTATACTCTATACCTAAAAGTGGGATTGCTGTGTTGTAGAGTATGTATAATTTTAAATTTACTAGTCAATGTCAAATTTTTCCAAAGTGGATATACGAATTAATTTTTTTCACCAATAGCATGTAAGAGTTCCCATTGCTCTGCTTTCTCACCAATACTTAATATTTCTAGACTTTTTTATGTTAGCCAAATTTAAATCATTTTACTTTCTTTTTTTTTTTTTCCCAAGACAAAGTCTCACAATGTCACCCAGGCTGGAGTGCAGTGGTGCCATCATAGTTCATTGCAGCCTTGAACTGCTGAGCTCAAGCAGTCCTCCCACCTCAGCCTCCAGAGACACTGGGATTACAGGCACACAACACCACACCTGGCAGCATTTTAATTTATATATCTCCAGTTACCAAAATGGTTTACCAGCTTTTCATGTTTATTAGCCATTTGGATTTTTTATTTTATGAAGTATCTACTTGAATGTTTAGGCCATTTTACTGTTTGTTTGTTTGTTTGTTTGTTTGTTTTTTCTTATTGACTTGAAGGAACTATTGGTATTTCCTGAATATGAGTCATTTAATTACAATTAATAAATATTTATGAATAACTGAACATAGCTCTTCCCAACCTACTTACCTTTTTCTCATTCACCAGAGTTTCAGGATATATATTTAAGATACAGAGAATTATCAGTGTTCTTTCTGCTTTCAGTTGTAAGCCATTGACATCTTCGTTATCTGCCATTTTTATCCTAAAGATAAAGATAATACCTAAAGAAAATCTCTTTCATGTTTATAAGAAAAAATACTTCATTTCCAATTCACCTAAAGACATTAGAACGGGATTTGTTTTTTTCTTTTTTTATTTTTCTATCTTCAGTGCTTAAGAGTAGTAGCTCATAAAATACTTTAGATGTTTGGTGAAAAGAAATGAGAGAGAAGGAGAAAAACAGAGAAAGAAGAATAAGAGTCATAATATATGTGATTTGAATGTATTTGATTCTTATCTGATAATTCTTGGTATTGTTTGGTGTAACTGTGATGGACTCCACTACAATCATAAAAATAGTTTAAATGATTAAGAGAAGAGTTTGATTCCTTTTCTTGACTAAATTATGCCTATGCTTTAAGACTCACTTCAAGTGTCACCTTCTTTTGGGAATCGTTATCTTCCATCAGACTGTGTTAGACCTATATATTTTCTATACATATTAAGTGTTCTTTTATATTTGTTTATGTTATGGTTTATATTAGTGTTAATGAGCATAGAGGGTCATTCACCTCTCTCATTAACATTAAGTAAGTCAACACATGGTAAGCACTTCACTACCATAAATCATCTTCTTAAAGGGTTAAGATAGAAATTTAGTAATCAGCCTGAGGGCAGTGGCTCATGCTTTTAACCCTGTCATGGAGAGGCAGAGGCAGGAGGATTGCTTGAAGCCAGGAGTTCAAGACCAGTCTGGACAACAAAGGAAAACCCTATCTCTACAAAAACTTTAAAAATTTTCCTCTGATCTTGTTTATTTCTTGTCTCCTCCTAGCTTTGGGGTTTGTTTGCTCTATACCATGTTCAGGGATAGGAAAAAGCAATATTGTGAAAATGGCCATACTGCCCAAAGTAATTTATAGATTCAATGGTATTCCCATTAAACTACCATTGACATTCCTCACAGAATTAGAAAAAAACTACTTTAAAATTCATGTGGAACCAAAAAAGAGCCTGCACTGCCAAGACTATCCTAAGAAAAAAGAACAAAGCTGTAGGAATCACGCTGCCTGAGTTCAAACTATACTACAAGGCTGCAGCAGCCAAAACAACTTGGTACTGGTACAAATACAGACACATAGACCAATGGAACACTATAGAGATCTCAGAAATAAGACCATATCTGCAACCATCTGATCTTCAACACACCTGACAAAAAACAAGCAATGGGGAAAGGACTTCTTATTTAATAATGGTGCTGGGAAAACTGGCTAGCCATGTGCAGAAAATTGAAACCGAACCCCTTCCTTACACCTTATACAAAAATTAACTCAAGATGGATTGAAGACTTAAATGTAAAACCCCTAATTATAAAAACCCTAGAAGAGAATCTAGGCAATACCATTCAAGACATAGGCATGGGCAAAGATTTTATTATGAAAATGTCAAAAGCAATTGCAACAAAAGCAAAAATTGACAAATGGGATCTAATTAAACTAAAGAGCTTCTGCACAGCAAAAGAAACTATCATCAGAGTCAACAGACAACCTATAGAATGGGAGAAAATTTTTGCAATCTATCCATCTGACAGAACTCTAATATCCAGAATCTACAAGGAACATAAAATTACAAGGAAAAAAAACCATTAAAAAGTGGGCAAAGGACATGAACAGACACTTCTCAAAAGAAGACATTTATGTGGCCAAGAAACATGAAGAAAACCTCAACATCACTGATCGTTAGAGAAATGCAAATCAAAACCACAGTGAGATACCATCTCATGCCAGTCAGAATGGCAGTTATTAAAATGTCAAGAAACAACAGGTGCTGGTGAGGTTGTGGAGAAATAGGAACACTTTTATACTGTTGGTGGGAATGTAAATTAGTTCAACCATTGTGGAAGTCAGTGTGGAGATTTCCTCCAACACCTAGATCCAGAAATAACATTTGACCCAGCAATTCCATTACTGGGATTATACCCGAAGGAATTACTGGGTATACACTGGGTATATACCCAAAGGAATATAAATTACTGGGTACATACCCAAAGGAATATAAATTATTCTGTTATAAAGATACATGCACATTTATGTTCATTGCAGCACTATTCACTATAGCAAAGACATGGAATCAACTCAAATGCCCATCAATGATAGACTGGATAAAGAAAATGCAGTACATATACATCATGGAATACTATGCAGTCATAAAAAGGAATGAGATCATGCCCTTTGCAGGGACATGGATGGAGCTGGAAGCCATTATCCTCAGCAGACTAACACAGGAACAGAAAACCAAACACCATATGTTCTCACTAATAAGTGAGAGCTGAACAATGAGAACACACAGACACAGGGAGGGGAACAACACACACTGGGGCCTGTCACGAGGCAGGGAGAGGGAGAACCTCAGGAGAAACAACTAATGCATGTGGGGCTTAATACCTAGGTTATGGGTTGATAGGTGCAGCAAACCCACTGTTACCTATGTAACAAACCTGCACATCCTGCACCTGTATTCCAGAACTTAGAATTAAATTATTATTTTTTTAAAGCCAGGCCTGGTGGCACGCGCCTCTATTCCCAGCTATTCCGGAGGCTTAGGCGAGATGATCGCGTAAGCCCGGGAGCTGGAGATTGCAATGAGCTATGATCATGCCACTGCATTCCAACCTGGGTGACAAGACTGTGTTTCTTAGGAAAAAAAAAAAAAAGTTTGGTAATTATCCATTATTAACCTGGAAGGTTAATTACATAGAAACACTCTTGCAATTAATTCTTACATTTAATTTCTTTCTGATTTTCAAGAAAAAAAACAATCTTTTAAATTTAGGCTTTCTCGAATTTGATTATTTTCAACAAAAAAAGTTATAGATTTTAAGTGTTTGTCATTTTCTTGTAAGCAAATCCCTTCTGTAAGTGTTATTAACTTTGATCTTTATTAGATGAAATTAAATGAGAGTTTGTTCAGGTTTAACGCTTCGAGGACTACAAATGGATCTTCTAAAACTCCCACAATCTTTTGGGTGTCCTTCATGATTTCATTGTTAGTTAAAAATATCCTCCATAGTTCCTGTGTATGTGCCAGGGCAAGTGGTGAATGTTTCTCATCATTTTTGCTTGAAAGTGGTGTGAGATAGGAAAGCAGGAAATACAACTTTCTCCCTTTTCTTTTGATTTATACCTGTATGATCTACTTGTATCCAGAAGGATGGAGTTTGAGAAATTGTCAAGCATTAATTTTGTTTCATTCAGTTATATAGCCTTTTTTTTTTTTTTTGGTGAGGAAATGATCCAGCTTTAAAGATTCTACTTTGCATTTGAAAACTATTGTTTTTTATAGAATGTGAAGAATACTTTTCCAGTCATTTGTACTGTTACTGTTTGCCTTTTACAGAATGTAATAGGTTTTGTTTAGGGCTCTGGAGTCAGACTGCCTGGATTAGCTTTGGCTCCATTATTTACTACTGAGTGACTTAATTACTCAAGTTCTCTGTGCTTCAGTTTCCTCAGTGGTAAAAGCAGGGTATTAATATTGAACATTAAGTAAGTCAATATATGGTAAGCACCTAGAATAATATAGAATAATTCAGTAAATATTGACTTTCAGTTTTTAAATAATTCTTGTTAATTAATAGTGCTATGTGAGTCAATTGAATGAGAATTTACTATAGAACAAAAACTATTGGTTGTTAATTTCAGACAGATATAATAATTTTACATGTTTCCTTCTGGGATAAGATGATGAACCTGGCAAGACTAATATTTTATGTTATATTAAAATAAATTATTGTTATAATTGGCTCACAGAGGTACTTATTAATAGCAGTATTTCCCTTTAAGATATGTAATTTGAACAGATTTGCATTGATTATTCCTAGGTTGTTTTTGCTTTATTAGCCCTTTATTTTAAAGTTTCATGGAATTTCAGCTGTGATAATATCTAGACTTATCTTTTTTTGTGTTGTATTCTAAGTGTTCAGAATATGTGGCTACATATTTTATTCTGAAGATCAGAGGGTATAATACATACTTGATACCTATTTTATTTGTACTCTCAAATGTAATGCTTTCTTTGTCATTTTATATCTTGAATTACCACCATATTGATATTTTATATAAATCGATTTCCTTTATTTACTTTTTAGAGTCCTTTTTTTGGTCTTTCTCTTTTGCTATCTTTCTTTGTGCCTTTCTCGATCATTTTTGGTAATTTCAATTTGTGTCAGTTTGAAAATATGTCCCCAAAATTCTTTGACACCTCTACCACTGAGGACTGGATCTGTGTCCCCTTCCTTTGAATCTGGTTTTGTGACTACTTGACCATTAGAATACAGTAAAATGATCTGTACCAGTTTCTAGGTCCAGGCCTTAAGAAACTGGCAGCTTCCACTTCTTGTCTCTTGGTCCACTTGCTCCTAGAATCTAACCTCTATGCTATGAGGAAGCCAAACAGCCTCATGGAGAAACCACGTATAAGTGTTTTAGCTGACAGCTCCACTGAATCCCCAACTGACAGCCAACAGCAACCATCCGGCACATCAATGAGCAAGGCTTCAGAGGAATCTAGTCCCCAGCCTTCAAGTCAGCCTCAGCATTGTGTTGCCCCAGTTGATGCTAGATGGCACAGAGGCAAGCTTCCCTGGCCAGCCTCTGCCCAAATGCAAATTTATAAGCAAACTTAATAATTGTGGTTGTTTTAAGCATAAGTTTGGGTTGGTATATTCCAAAGCAAAGATAACTGATAATATTGTACTGCTCTTTTTTCTTCATAGTAACAGTTTTAAGGAAGTAAATATTGTTGGAAGTAATTCTCAGATCTTTCCTTTAAAGCCAATTAGTATTTTCTGCATGGGAATAACACTTTAGAACATATCAGAAGATTTTTTTAAAGGTGAATGATAATACATATTAGTAAAACAGAAGAATTGCATGACTTCTCTTTGAATTCATATATATTTCTTGTAATTTTCACTGACTATAATAACTGCAGCTGAATATTATCATCATTGTTACTATTGTCTTATTTTATATAGAGCAGGAATGGTAAATAGGAAGCATTGGTCCCCACTCTTTTAGGTAGGCTGCATCTATAACATATCACTAGTTGAACAGTGTACTTTTTCCTGCTGAGTAGATGTAACTTCAGAATTCTCAACACGGAACTTTATGCCATTATTACCAGTGCAGTTGGAATAGATATCTGAGACCTCTAGTTTATCAAAACTTTTACATATAATATCAGCATAAGTATAATCCTCTTCCAACTCCTAAAGCTACCTTAATGCTATCATCAATCTGCTTTTCTGACAGCATTTTATTTATGTTAGAGAAATCTCTGCTTCATATGCAAATTGTTTTCCTTTTTTCTTCCTTTTCTCTCCTGTAGCTTTTACGTAGAAATCAGAAGTTTCCTACCTCTGTGGAAAAAAATCACACTGAGATTTCTCTAAGGAGGCAATATAGTAAAGTGGGAAAAGTCATTACAATTTTCTGAAAAACGGTTTTCACTATGGAAAAAACGATGAGATATAAATACATGAGCGATTAGGTCATTTGCAAATTTTATAGCGCATCTGAATGATTGGGTAGAGGAACTTAAATTAGCTGATTGCACACTGTATGCCAGGGTGCTGTATGTTTAACACTTTAATTCATTTGATTATCGGAACATACCTATAGGGAGAATATTACTGTCAAAATTTTTATACAGATTTATTAGTCATTTGTTCTTAATTTTTTGTTAATATATATTCCTATGTATTATTTTATCCTATATATTATTTGAAGGATTCTATGGCAAAGTAACAAAATTGTGATACGTGACTTATTAAAAAATCAGAAAAAAGGGAAAATATACATTAATTAGTCAAGAAAGGAGAAAAACAAAACAAAATTCACATATCAAAAGAGCCTATTAAATTGCTTTTACTTTTTTTGGGTTTCCTGACAATCCAAGCCCAAAGATGATTGTCAAAGAGAACTACAAGTTTTGCAGAATAGCTTTTCCTGGAAGGGAATCACATGAGGCTTCATATATATGATTTTCTTAATAAGTAAAAAGTGGTAAACACACAAATGTTATCTTTTGCGGTTACTATCTTTTTATCATCGTGATCATTATCATCACTATGTGATATGGTATATAATATCCTCAAGATCATAATTGCAAGAAATGCAATCACATATGTCACACACCTCTTACTTTTATTGTCCATCAATAAAAGCCAAGGATATGACCATTAAAAGCAACATAATAAAGAAAAGTCTGTTCAGAAAATATGCTCCAAAGAGATAGCACTCTCATGGGTCTGCTTGAATCTAATTAAAACCTGTTCTTTCTGGAGAAACAGAGAGAATACTTGTTTTTACAATAATACTTATTTATATGGACATTCTCCCAGCCAGGCTCTTTTAGTCATTGAGTCATTTCAGTCTTATATACTCTTAGAAGCCTGAAGTGCAGATTGATACTCTACATGATTGATTCAGGGGTGGGTTTTTAAACTTTAGAGATCACATAACAGGTAATAAGTTGACATTCTTTTGTGGACGTTGAGGAGCCTAATGAGGTTCCCTCCTAGATAGCTAATCCTTTACCTCCACAGAAAGGTAGGCCAAGAAGGGATATACCAGAATTTTTCTCAAGAATCATTGCTGCACCTGCCTCAGGACAAGAACACTTAAGTAAAACAAGTCCTAAAATTTTACAGCCTTGAGCAGAGCAGAATTTTTCACATCATTTTATACTTCAT
The DNA here is from genome assembly GCF_047675955.1 of Chlorocebus sabaeus. NCBI lineage: Eukaryota > Metazoa > Chordata > Mammalia > Primates > Cercopithecidae > Chlorocebus > Chlorocebus sabaeus. The sequence continues at coordinate 32,531,012 of NC_132918.1, read as the reverse complement.
CTTACTGATTACTCACTTTAGTGCTAGAAAATTCTTGGTAGTGTTGCTGTCAAGGTGAAGTTTGGGGAAAGTAGCTTCCCAGAGAAGTGACCAAGATTAATCTGTTCATTTGGTTAAAAAATTGAGATTAAAGCATTGAGTGATACTTTTTTGTCATGAAAAGTATTCAACGCCTCTGTTCACTTTTAAATTCTGATCTCACCAACCAGTTTATTGTAATTAATTCCATTCACATGCCTTTACCTGGATGGATTCAAAATATGGTTTATTATAAGTACCTCCCAATGGAATTAGCTTTAGTCACATTATTTAGTCACATGAGTGTTATTACAAGTATTTTAAATTATGTCAATTATATTTCTGCCAAATTTTAGCAATTGTTAGAGTGTAAGTATAATCAATATAAATACAGGAATGTGTGAAATACTTCAAATGTAGATCTTTTACAAAGATTTCTCATGAATTTAGTGTGAGATACAAGCCTCTTCCTGAGTAGTACTTATGGCTGTGACCTCGGGCATCTTTTTTTCTCCATCAGATGGCGAAACGGATGCTCTAACTCTCAGATATGGTGATAGCATCCACAAATAGAGAGTGACCATTTGTGGAGATAACTGAAACAAATAACTGTCGTCATTGTCATAGGTGACAATTTATTTGCAACTAGAAACATGAGTTCTGTTTTTGTTCCTTGAGAGAGTGCCCTGAGTTGTAATGCTGATCCAAGTTGAGTAATCTAAGCAGATCACTTAACCTAATGACAATAAAGTTCATAGAAGTTATTTTCAAACTCTAAAATCATGTGATTGATGATTTTTATTTTATTAAAGATTTGAAGCAATGACACTTGCTGTTTGGATGTGTACATGCCTGATACTTAGGTAGAACAGGTTTATGTGCCCTACTTTCATGCCACCTTTATAGATTTGCACACATGACACTATAGTACCTATCCCCTCACAGGATAGACTTTTTTATTCTAAAAACTCAGAGATATAGAGCATACATGTAATAGACACTTTAAATCTAGCAAAAAAAAAAAAACCAAGAGGCTAATGCAACACACTCAAAGTACAGCACTTGATATTAACGGGAGTCTTCCTGTAACTTTTCTTGCATTAACAGTCCTTTGAAATAGGTCAAAGTTATTCACTAACTCAAGCACATAATTTTGTTCATTCTCTTCCTCTGCCTCCCTCCACTCCTCCCTCTGTCCCTCACAGCTCTATCACCCCCACTTCCTCCTTTTACCCTCCTCATAGGCAAGATCACAAAAGCCTCATGATACAAAAAAGTTTGAAGACTACCTGCATTGCTTAACCTGTGTGGTGTCACATTTTGGCATGTGTGCTCACAGCTGTAGCACACACTCAGTCACAAATTACCTCAACAAATGTTATCTGCCATTTACCAGGCATTGTACTGGGGATAGGTAAGCAAAATAAGCCTGAACCCTGCCCTCCAGTTAGAGGGTTAAGTGTGGCACTCTTAATGAATAAGAAAACAAATTTGGTTGAAAGTAGTAAAGCTCATGAAAAGATTTACAGTGGCTTGCCTTGAAACACAGTAAATTAGCCAAACAGAATCTAAGTCAGAACCCTACAACAGTTTGGTAGCCTAAGGAACTATGATCTCTGATTAGCAATGTGAGAAGATTACTATTCTGAGAGATAATAGGTCTTGGTTCCTGGACCGGTTCTGCCACTAATTAGCAGTGTCACTTTGAAGAAGTCACTTAACCTGTCTGGGTTTCAGATTTTCTCATCTGTATAAATGAGAGAAATCAACTAGCTGGTCTCTAGGATCCTTTTTATATCATGAGAGTTTATGACTCTCTAAATGTACAAAACCAATATAAATGAAATTCCTAATTTTTTAAAAAATACAAAATATACAAATTCATAGGTTTTTATGTATATATAATTATTATAAAGTACAATGGAAATGTCATTCAAAATAACAAAAATATAATATAGTTAAACTTTATCGGTGGTTTAAAATATTTATTGAGCACTTTCTATATGAAAACAACTCTGTTAGATGCTAGGAGACAGACAGTCAAGGGTGCCTGCCCTCATGGAATGTACATTCTGGTGGAGAAAGCAAACAGGAAATGGTTATTTGTTAACTAAGAACATAATAATAATTGTGATATGTGCAATGAAGCAAAAGGGTCAAGTAATGAGAGCATATAACAGACAAGGCTAAATATTCATTCTTTTTCTTCTGTTCAACAATTTAAGTCCATTTTGCCTGGGAGTGAAGGGGTTTTCCCAAGATGTGAGACTTTCAGTGTTGAAATCAGGGAAGTCCCAGGCAAGCTGAGACAAGTTAGTCATACTGGAACCTTGGTACATTTTCAAAACAAAGAAGATCAGTATGGATTGACTCATAAGGAGTAAGATGATTGAGAATGGTCTGGATGGAGCTGTTAAGAAGATAGGCAAGGAACAGGTGATTCGTGCCCTCATAAGCCATGTTAATTTTGAGGTTTTGTTTTTTATCCTAAGTCAAAAACGATTGTAGGTTGTGGCATGATTAGAATTCATTCTTTGAGATCCACCTATCTAAGAAGAATAGATTTGATGGTGATGGTAAATGTTATGGTAGTGGTAATGAGGTTATCACAAAACTAGTTTTAGGAAAACCAGTAAGATCATTGCAGTAATTAAAGTGAAAGATTTTGATGGACTAGGGTAGAGGTAGTAAAGATAAGTGGACTGTGAAAATATTTGATATGTTAGATGTAGAATGGATAAAATTCAGGATTAATGGTTGTGAGAAGGTGAAATGATATAAACAGAAAAAATGATGTAAACAGAAAAATTGGCACCCAGAGAATTTGAAATAATAGAATATTCTTAATGAAACTATAAAATAAATATGTTAATATGTTTCAAGGGATAAAAGAAGAAATAGAAACCATCATGTACAAACACATTAGGATGAAAAATGCTTAGGCATGCTATTGGTCCTGAATTTTAAAATTTCCTTGGCTGCCCACAGACCTTACCATCATAAACCGCAAACAGCAGAGTTAATAGGTCATTTTGTAAATTTTTCTTAGAAAAATTCATAGGTAAATAACTTTGAAAACAACTGAGCTTTTGCTGTGTGGTTCAGACGTTATTAAATGTTATTCATCCCTATCCATTCCTACCCTCAGAATAGAAGCTTTTTTGATGATGCATATGTTTGGTTTTCATCAGAAATTGATTTTATTTGATGTATGTAAACTAAGTCTGGAGAAGTTTCAGTTTTTCAATAAATAAAAGTTTAATTTAAAAAAATTCATATTGAGTAGCAAATTGCCAAGTTTAATCAAGACAACTTTGAAGGAGAAGAAAGAGGAGCGGTGGGGATTTATCCTACCAGATAATAAGATTCTATAAAATAAACTGTAGTAATTAAAATGGTGTCATCAACAGGAAGGAATAGAACATCCAAAAACAGCACCACATATATATGAGGACTTGTTATTACATATAAGTGAGGGAAAGATGGATTTTTCTAAATGAGAGCGTTAAAAGAATTTATTATTCATATAGAAATTTCAAAAGGCTTAGATGTTGAAATTTTAAAACTTTTAGAAGAAAATGTAGGAGAATAGATTTGGGATCTAGGGATAGGGAAGGATTTCTTAAACAAGACAAAGTATTTTAAAATACCAATTTAAAAGTATTATAAAATTAGACATCTTGATGAAAGGTACAATAAACAAGGTCAAAATATATGTCACATACTGGGAGAACATAGTTTCAATGTATATAACTGAAAAAATATTAATATCTGGAATATATAGTCTTTTAAACCCTACAAATCAGTAAGAAAAAAAACACCTTAGAGGAAAATGGGCTAAGGATAATAGAAATTCTGGGGAGAGTAACTCTAGTGGTCAGTTTTTAAGGAGATACACAACCTCTTCAGGAACTGCATGTATTTTAAAAAGATGCCATTTGAGATCAACCAGATTGCCAAAAATCAAAAAGTCCAACATTACTAGATGATAACAAGAATATGAAACAGAAGTATGATGAAATTTTAACAACTATTAATTTGCATGGTATTATAGTATTCTTTATATTTATAGTATGTTTGAAATATCCTTTTTAAAAAAAATTAAAAAGATCCAATGAATGTAGTGAGGTAGAAGTCGTGGAAGAGCAGTTTTGGTTGAGTGATCAAGTTAGAAGCCATACTGGGATGAACTGAAGAAAAAATGAGTGTTGGAGAAGTGAGATAGTGTTTAGATAAAGTTCTAAAAAAAATTGTGTTTAAAGAAGGGAGCTGAAAAGGAATGGGGGTTAGCCTAGCCGGCTTTAAAGTTTTTTGATGGACTCTGAACATCTAATTTATCAAAGGTTGAGACTAGTCAGTTGGTTCTGTTCCCTGATAAGCAGATTCATTAGACTTGTCCTTAACCCCTAGGAAAGTTGTGAATAAAAGAGATACTTTTAGCATGGTTGGTTTGCTTTTCTTAGGATGGTGGTTGACTCCCTCTGCAATCAGACTTTTTCCTGAGACAGGCTCAGTAGGGCACATATAACTTGGAGATACTTCTTACCTGTGTAGAACAGGCTATTCCTACATGATGCAGCTCTTATTAACTTGGAATCATAGAAATAATAAATGATAGCCAACCAACCAAAAAAAAAATGAAAAGAGGCTACACTGAGGTGTCACTACCTAGATGAAAGCAACTACCAAACTTTACTGAAAGATACAAATTATTTGAATTAATGAAAACATGTGGTGTGTTTTTAGATGGGAACATTCAATATTGTGAAGATTTCTATTTTCTCCAAATGTATGCGTTACTTTAACACAGTTATTCAAAATCCCAACAGGATTATATTGCTTATTTGTAGGTGTGGCTTTGTGTTTGTGTAGGTAAATACGTAAAAATAGTCCTAAAGTTTATCTAAAAGGATAATTATATAAGTATAGCCAAAAAAACTTTAAGGCATAATAATCAGATTGATTTGGCTTGACCAAAATTTTTAATGTATTTATTAATTGGTGCAGAAATCACCAATTAGATCAGTAATATGTACTAGAGAGTTCAGAAAGAGACCAAATTATATATGGAAATTTAGTGTATACAAATTTTTTACTGGCATTTCTTAGTGTATTTCTTAGTTTTTCTTATTCATATGCTTATATCTCATAAATTTATTTTTATTCTGCTTTTTTGCATCTAGTTTTCTATCAGAATCACCTTTCCAATTTGTTACAGAATTTTAGATAACATAATTCTAACGACTACATAATATTTGTCCAGGAAGTGTAACATCAACCACTTGCCTATTGTTGAATATTTGTATTATTGCTTTTTTCTACTAAAATAATGTTCAGTGACTATCTTCATGCATACTTTTTTCATTTTTGTTTCTTTGATTTACATTATTTGAAATTGTTGTATCAAAGAGTAGCAACTATTTTTGGTTCTTGAGATATGCTGCTATATTTCTGTCTATGAAACCACAGATAGGAAAGCATGTAGCATCATCTCCCATTTGGAACGTTATATTTTAAGTCTTACCTCCACCCGCACCTCCAACCAGAATGGTAATATTGTTTGTTCTCCTTCCCTCTAGGAAAGGAGTCAAGCCTCTACTCTCAGTATTGCATATAGATAAGTCTAATACACCTCCAGCCAGATTGTTTTAGCCATATTTAGCTTACTGGTTTCTTTGAAACACCACTAACATTATACAGATTTTAAGGGATAATGCATATCAGTTTGTTCAATACAGTAAGAAAAACTAAATAGAAAATAATTTTATCCTCATTGTTAATCTCTTAAAGGGATGAGGGTACTACTCTTAGGAAACAGAATGCTGGTGAAGAGCAGAAGCATTCTGGAGCTAAACAACCTGACTCTGCATCCTGGCCCTATCACTTAATAATTTTGTGACCCTGAGCAATTGTTAAACCCCTCTGTGCCTCAGTTTTCTTAACTGTAAAATGAGTATGAAAAACCATAGAGAATCATATTAAGTCGTTCATTGAATCAGTTAATACATGTAAAACATTTAGAAAGATGCCTGGCACATATAAAGGGTATATAATAAATGCTGATTTTAGTGAACTGTGAATTGGCACATAATGTTTATTATAACCTAGTCTGCCTTCCTGTATGGCAAAGGCTAGAAAGCAAAAATCTGTGTGTTTGATAATCCTTTGTATCTAAAATTCTGGATATGAGTTAGGTCCCACCAGTCAGATGTATTCACATGCCGTTTTTTTCCACATAAAATTTTGAAAATGGAAGTGGTGTGGTAGGCTATCTTCCTGCTGCTTCAACTGTTGCTACTAGTGAGCACAGCTATGGAGACCTGGGGTATTTCTCTAGCAGTGTGCCAAACATCTAGCCACCAGCTTTATGCAGGTTGAAAGCCAGGTGCACTAGTAGCTTCTTGATTTGCACCTGTAGCAGGTTATTCTTGAACTTTTCAGTTCAAATGGCAGCCTCCTGATTTCTCACCACCCTGAGAGGTAGAGGGAGCAGCACCCTAGCAAACCAGTTACGCAGTGTTGATTTAGGCATCGTTATTAGAGGCCCAGACCAGAGCTGGTATCTTCAGCCCTTCTAACAATTTTATTATCCATCCAATTTCTGTTGTTTAATCCACTTTTGTTTAAAATAACCAGGGAATTTCTGTTTCTTGCACTTGTGATAGTAGTGGTAATGGTGATGGTAGTGGCAGTCGGTATAGTAGCAATAGCAGTGACAGTGGTAGTAGCTATTGTTATTTAAACTTTTTTGCATCATTTATCTTTTCAAAATGGAAAAACTTTCAAAGCAGGGATGGCAGTCATCTTTAACTTGTGATACTGTTTCCCCAGAGCTCAGAAAGACGGCAGAATCTTTGTCAACGAAGAGCTCCAGGCAGCCACTAGCATTCAACTGGAGCTGATGTGCCAGTTTTGCCTTATATTTGTGTTTTTCTTTACAAGTTAGCTTCTCTCTGGCCACCTATTACATAATATACCTAATATAAATTATTGGTTAAAGTGGGTACTAACCTTAGAAAAAGGAAAGAAAGGGGAAACTAGTGTCCAGACTAATGTGAAGTCATTGGAATCATCTAAGAGAAAGAAAATTCTGCTTATATTTAGCGAGTATTTCTTGAAATTCTACTGCTTACCTGTTGCTAGGCAATAGGGAAATACAGATATGAATAAGATACCCCCTTCATTCTCAAAGGACTCACAGTGGGAAGACAAACTACAGATAAACTATTTTCTGTACCACACTATGAACATAGTGAGATCATGTTTCATTCAATCTTGTAACTGTATTACCTACCACAGTGCCTGGTACAGTATATATATAGTATGTGCTTAACCAACATTTTTGAATTAGCACTATGTAAAATATCAGATCCAGTGTGGACAGAAGAGGACTTGTTAACCTGAAAAAGTTTAGGAAAACTCTTTGTTGCCATTTTGGTGGTGTCAAAAAATGGTTCTATAGTCAAGTAAGTTTGAGAGTCACCATATTTTATTTCCCTTTTAGAGAGTCACAACACACATTAGCATATTGTAGATTCTGATGAGTTGTACAGTAAAGAAATAGCTTAATTTTGTCCAACTAAGTATTTTCCAAATATATTTGACCACAAAACCCTTTTAGCACCTCATTGTGTAGAACAGTTTGGGAAATACTGGTACAGCTATTTCCTGAAGCTGATCTTTAATAATTGTTTTACGTTGCTAGAACATTGTGGTTTTGATAATAGCATTTAAAATCTTGATGTCATGAGCTTGGTATTCCTAGTAAATGTTTAAATAACTTAAAGATAAATCTCCACAAAAAAGTAGATCTAACAAGGAAGCTCTATAATCTCCATCTTAACAGCTAACATACATTTTCTATTCCAAATAATAAAAGGTGGCATGCTCAAAGAACAAAGCATTTGAAACAACCCAGATTTTCTTTTTAAAAAAAAAAAAAAAAAATTAGTGGTAGCTTTTAAAATGAAAATAAGTTATTTAGAAAGTTTTATTTTTATTTATTCTGCCTATTTTTAAAATTAGACTAAGTTTCTCTATTAACTTTACCACAATACACTGCTTATAATGAAGACGTGTAGCACTAAAAAAATATGGTGGCAATGAAAATTTCAAATAGAATATTTTTCATTTAATTGGTCCTATATTAAATCCTTTTGAGTTATTTCATTTTGTGGTATGTTGCTTAACAAGATTTCACATTAAATAAATATTTAAATATTGTGAATTTTAAATACCTCTTTGGGGAAAAATTCTGGTCATTCCTAATGTAGGCAAAATAGGATTTTCTAAATTGTTCAATACTGAGAATGTTGATTTTTAGGCATTAATTTTCCCTTATACATTTGTGTTATAACTTAAGTAAATTGTTTTGCCTCTGAAATATATCTTAGATGACCAAAAATAACATCACAAAACATGTTTGTTATATACTTAATTGTTTTGACCATAGAATTAATTTTAAAGTCAAAAGGGGCATTGCTTTTTCATCATTTCCAGTTCAGAATATTCAGCATGTCACAGATGTTCATGAATAATGTCCATTTAAAACTGTTGGCAAAGAGTGCTGGTGAGTTGGCTAGATGAATTAAATGTTGGGGGGATCTGACAGGCAGCACGCTGCTTTGTGATCATTCCAAAGTTCTAATAATCTCCCTCACCTTCTCTGCCTGCCACTAATGAAAGAGAATAGGTGATTGCACCTCCGGCTATGTTCTGCGCCTAATGACTCCTCCAAAGGCAGATTTATGAAGAAAAAATTAACTTTGAATGAGGATTGAATTGGCCCTGACAGTCTGATAGACTGTGACACAGATTCTGTGGCAAAACAGACGTAGCCCTAATTGATTATCAATATTTTAAGCAAAGTGATGAAAATAAGCATTAAGTGATGAGAAAGGCAGTCTTAATACAGTAGGCAGTAACCAGGACATAAGAGAGTCTATGGGGAGTTTTGCACTGATTGCTATTACTGAATTTTATCTGTCGATTTTTACCTTTGCTTCCTGGCAGCCATTGTCCCTCCTTGGCGTACTATTTTTTTCCCTTAAAAATCTATGACTAGAATGTTAATCTTTCTGATAACACTGACAAAGCTATCTGCAGTCTCTTCCTCTGGAGAAGTTTGTTTAATAGTTAACTCCTTTTGAATTGAGGTTAGCTTTCGTAGTTTTGAAAGAACTGAGACTTTTTATGAAGATTTTAGATTAGCAAATTTCATTCACATACTGTTTCTAAATTTAGTACTATCCATGAAATATAAACTAGCCATTGCATATCACATATTTCTCATATCAGGCATTATATCCTTTACATAATTTGTAGCATTGATATCATTTGTAGTCTTCATCTTATGAATAAAATAAAGACATTTATCTAGAAATACTATATATACACATACACAGAATGAGTCTGTGTATGTATATATACTATAGTTACTTACAAAATATATTTTCAAACTAACAACAAAAATTCAACTTAGATAATTATATGTTCATGTGATGCTTCATAAGTTAATTTAATAACACTTGAAATTGTTATATACCTTTTTTCTTACAGGTTATAGTTAGTCCTCTATGTTAAAACAGAGAAAAAAGATCACTTAAAAAATCAGTAGCAATTTCATTCAGTATTAAAATTGATGAGCCAAGAACATACTATATAACATTACATAATGCTGTGCTTGCTTACTAGTAAATAGGTTTTAGATAAATTAGCTTATTTAACACAGAAACTATACATATTTTTTCTTGTGGTAAAATACTCTGAATTATTAGTCATCAGTATTTATATTGTTTTGTGAAATTAATTTCAGCCAAAAATTGTGCAATGATTGAAAACTTGAAATTCTCCAGGTTTCTTTGGAGAAAGCGAGTCATTTTTATTTTTCCAAAGGTCTCCCCAAGTAAGTTATTAGAGACAAAAATAAGATAATACAGAGATGCTACAGTACAACTTTCTCATGTCATGACATGCAAAAGGATATAGTTAGTTGGCACACCAGGTTCAACTGGTGAGGCTGCTCTTGGCCAAAGGCTACTGCTCTCAAACTCCAGCCACCTCCGACCCTGCCTGGTTGCCTGGAGGGCTGAGAGGATGATATTTTAGCATACCTATTGCTTATTAGTAGCTAAATAGTTGGGAAGCTCTGAGTGTATTGCAGATAATGAACTACATTTATAAAACCCAAATCGAATAATAATGATTTGAAAGTCAGATCTAAAATCTGTCCAAATATCTTAAAACAATTCTAAAAATCATCCTATCTATAAAGAGAAGAACAAATATATCTCTAGACATAGTTTTTGCTAGATGGATTAATGATCTTAATCATGTTTTCCACTTAATGTTGGTTATAATATCTGCTAAGATTATTCAAATTTTAATCTTTGTTTTGACCTCTATTAAAGCAGAATATATATTTAAACTCTATTCTCTGAAAAATATTAAATAAAATAATCTCTTGGCAGAATAATATAGTCACTCATTCTTAGAGAGTCTAGAATGATTTTTTGAAACTCCAAAGACGTTAAAACTAATCAAATCCAGCTCTTAGTTGACTATTTAAGAAACAGCAGCTCAGATCACAATTAGATCACTGCTGTGCTAGAGCTAAAATCCAATTTTCCCGATTCCGAGGCCATTCCCTTTCAGCTGTACTCTGTGATGTTTAAAAATCTTCATATGAGAACTTCCAAAATGTTATAAATTATAAAATTCACATATTATTATTTTATAGCTGTAAGAAGTAATTTGCTAGCTCTTTTCACTTACACATTAGGTGATGCTTTTAGGTAGAGTTTCAGTAAGGTAATGTCAATTTTTCTAATTCTTTATTTACAGTGTCTTCCCTAAAAAAGCCTGACACTTTCTGTTTCAGTGTTCAAAATATCCAATGAAAAAAATGGAAAGCTATTCATTGTGCTAAAGTTTACTTTGTGCTAAAAATTATTTTATTATTATAAAGGAATTATATTCTAGTAAAAATAGATTAAAGACATTCTAGTTTGGATAAGAATTCTACAAACACCCATATTGGGTACTTTATCCTCTGTCATTCCATTTGTTAACATTCCAATAGACAGAAGGAGAAACAGACAGATACATTATTCTTTTTGCGCCACCTAGCGAAACTTGGGTGCTGTATATTTACCGCACTATACCCAACTTGCAATACGCGTTACACTTAGCTCCTGCTCATTAAGCCTGTAAGAAATTCACAAAAGAAAAAAACTAGGATCTAACCCCACTAACATTGACTTTTCATCATATTTTGGTAAATTTTTGAAGACTGAAATATTAGTAGTAAAAATATGAATACTTATGCTCAATTCTGAAGGCATTGCCTTGAACAAAAGACATCACATGGGGCCGAAGTTTTTAATTATGCTCTTCCAGTTGTAAATGATTTTACCAAATGAAAATACATTCTGGAGTAACATTCAAAATACTGAAAAGAGATGGGATGAAATTAGATTGAAGACTGTACAAAGTATTTTAAGGATCCCGAACTCATTAAATGTTTTTTATTTAATGAGATTTTCTTTTATAATAAATCAAAAATATTTGTAAAATAACTTGTGCCACACTTACGCTTTGAAATGAAAATAGTAATGTTGTGTAATGCTGGATTGACTGGCTTGTAGTTTGAAAGAACACCGTGTTAAAGTTTCTATTTATCTGGTTTTTTAAATTTGTGTTTCAAGTGTTTGAAGTGAAATCTCTTGCAAGTTTTTTTTTGTTTGTTTGTTTGTTTTGTTTTTTTTTTTTACTACTACACAAGCATTCTGCTGCTTAACATGTAGGTCTTAATTTTGAATAATATTATTAAATTTCAAGGTCATGCTTTCAGAATGCTGGCACAAGATAAAATAATACTATTGTCAGTGTCATTGTTTTATGTTGATATAATCAAAAGTACCTAACGTAAAAAAATAGGAAAAATAATTTATCCAATAGGAGAAAATTGTTCCTTATGTATCTAAATTTGTTGTGTATGAGGAAATATAGGACTTTTGGTGGCTGTAACTATAGTTCTGAAAATTTTTATTTGACTTTGACATATGATTACTCTGAAAATTCATAAGATTTACTGCTCTTAAATATGTGCTATAAAGATATAGGTATAAATATATGTGCTTTAAGAACAGAAAACCAAACACTGCGTGTTCTCACTTATAGGTGGGAATTGAACAATGAGAACACTTGGACACAGGGTGGGGAACATCACACACCGGGGCCTGTCGTAGAGTGGGGGGAGGGGGAAAGGGGGAAGGATAGCATTAGGAGAAATACCTAATGTAAATGACGAGTTAATGGGTGCAGCGAAGCAACATGGCCCATGTATACATATGTAACAAACCTGCACGTTGTGTTGTGCACATGTACCCTAGAATTTAAAGTATAATTTAAAAAAATAAAAATAAATAAATGTACGTGCTATAAAGATAAAGATATAAATATGTAATTTAAAGGTATATATTTACTTTTACTTTTAAAGTATATATTGCTAATTTTCAATATTAAATTATACCCTAAATGAATTTTTTACTAAGGGAAGACTTTACTCTTAGAAACTTGTAGATAAGCATGTTTATATATGAGGGCAGATGTATAAAATATACATCTTCTAGTTAAAACATACATCTTCTTTTAACTAGAAGATGAGGTTTTAACTTCTTTTAACTAGAAGATTTGTGTTTTATATATCCACACATATATCTTGAAAAGAGAAGTTTTGAGGACTTATGCCAGATTTTATATCTGAATATTAATATTCATATGACTAGAATGGAATGTACTAATTAATGTAATTTTTGGAGACACTGATAAATCTCAGAATATCCTTTGTCATAAATGTTTCTAAAATATTTAAGTAACATGAACAGAATTAAATCTTTAATGTATTAGCATTCCTCAGAGTCATCATTTTGTGAGTTAATTTTTACTTTAGTTCAATAAACATTTATCGAGGAGCCAATGAGCCATGTCTGATATGACACTATGCTAAAATCAGTAAGATATCAGACCTCAAGGAGTTGGCAGTCTAGTGGGGAAGAAAGACACTTGCTCAACTGGCTATAGTAGAGAAACAGTTTTCTCAGACCTAAAAGGAGGAATTAATGTGGACTGAGATAATAGGGCAGTGCATCATGGAGCCAACAATTAGTGTTGTTGAATATTATAGTGTAGATGAAGCAAGTATGAAATACAGAGCTAAATTTGTAGTTTTGACACAGCATATCCAGAAACTTTTAAAATATATGTATCTTCTCAAATTATAAAGTGAAAAAGGTTCAGCAGTAGTCTGCTTAAAAGTACATGTGCCCACACATGCATGCATGCACACATACACATATACACACCAGATTCTATACCATTTCTCAGAAATATTAGAGAAACCAATTTACATATACTTAGCACATATTTCCCTAAATGAAATTTTGTTGTAAGAAAAGGATTCGTTACTAGAAATTTGTACATAGATTTTTATGTGTACAAATTATATCATAAATAGAACAGACACATGCATTTTAAACATTAATTACTGTATTTAAAAGCTTATATCTATAAAGGTATATAGATGATATTGTATATTTTATATAAATATAATATGCTACCCCAGGCTATAATACTATTGTGAGTGCTTGGCATATATGAACTCATTACACTTTTACAATAACCCTGTGGCTTTTGATGGAAGTATTATTATCAGTACAATTTCAGAAGAGTTAACTAAGACATAGAGAGATTAAGGTACTTGTTCCAGATCTCATAGCTAGTAGTGGATAGAGCCAGGATGCAAACCCAGACAGTCTGGCTTCAGAATCCATTTTTTAAATATCTCTGCTATAACACCTCATAGTAATTCATTTTGGCTAAATTAATAGATAATTCTATAGAAGGAACTATAATGAAGAAATGTCTTCCAATTCTTTTTATAGATGTACACACAAAAAAAACCCTTTGGATGGGGATCTGAAGAATATACTATCCTACCAAATTCCCCGGGTAGTGTGTTATATATAACCAGAAATCAGTATAAATCAGTAATATTTTGCTATTTGCTATTTTGAAGGAATAAGTGTTTTCAGCTATTATAGTGTATTTTCTTACAAGTATTTTGTTTCTTTTTTTAAAACTTGAAAATGGTTTAATAATGGTTAATTTAGTAAGCACACATTGGCACTGGGCTGAGTGTTGAGGAGGCAAATGTGAATAAGAAACAAATATGTTAAATAAGTGGTTACATATTTAAATAAATAAGTGGTCACATAGCCAAGACAATCCTAAGCAAAAAGAACAAAGCTGGAGGCATCACACTACCTGACTTCAAACTATACTACAAGGCTACAGTAACGAAAACAGCATGGTACTGATACCAAAACAGATACATAGACCAATGGAACAGAGGCCTCAGAAATAACGCCACACTTCTCCAACCATCTGATCTTTGACAAACCTGACGAAAACAAGCAATGGGGAAAGGTTTCCCTATTTAATAAATGGTGCTGGGAAAACTGGCTAGCCATATGTATAAAAAGCTGAAACTGATTCTCAAACCGAATCCAGCAGCACTTCAAAAAGCTTATCGACCATGATCAAGTCACCTTCATCCCTGGGATGCAAGGCTGGTTCAACATATGCAAATCAATAAATGTAATCCATCACATAAACAGAACCAGTGACAAAAACCACATGATTATCTCAATAGATGCAGAAAAGGCCTTTGATAAAATTCAACAGCCCTTCATGCTAAAAACTCTCAGTACACTAGGTACTGATGGAACATGTCTCAAAATAAAATGATAAGAGCTGTTTATGAAAAACCCACAGCCAATATCATACTGAATAGGCAAAAACTGGAAGCATTCCTTTGGAAGCCAGCACAAGACAAGGATGCCCTTTCTCACCACTCCTACTCAACATAGTGTTGGAAGTTCTGGCCAGGGCAATCATGCAAGAAAAAGAAATAAAGGGTATTAAATTAGGAAAAGAGGAAGTCAAATTGTCCCTGTTTACAGATGACATAATTGTATATTTAGAAAACCCCATCATCTCAGCCCAAAATCTCCTTAAGCTGATAAACAACTTCAGCAAAGTCTCAGGATACAAAATCAATGTGCAAAAATCACAATCATTCCTATACACCAGTAATAGACAGAGAGCCAAATCATGAGTGAACTCCCATTCACAATTGCTACAAAGAGAATAAAATACCTAAGAATCCAACTTGCAAGGGGTGTGAAGGACCTCTTCAAGGAGAACTACAAACCACTGCTCAAGGAAATAAGAGAGGACACAAACCAGTGGAAGAATATTTCATGCTCATGGATAGGAAGAATCAGTATTGTGAAAATGGCCACACTGCCCAAAGTAATTTATAGATTCAATGCCATCTCCATCAAACTACCAATGACTTTCTTCACAGAATTGGAAAAACACTACTTTAAAGTTCATATGGAACCAAAAAAGAACTCACATAGCCAAGACAATCCTAAGCAAAAAGAACAAAGCTGGAGGCATCACACTACCTGACTTCAAACTATACTACAAGGCTACAGTAACGAAAACAGCATGGTACTGATACCAAAACAGATACATAGACCAATAGAACAGAGGCCTCAGAAATAACGCCACACTTCTCCAACCATCTGATCTTTGACAAACCTGACGAAAACAAGCAATGGGGAAAGATTTCCCTATTTAATAAATGGTGCTGGGAAAACTGGCTAGCCCTTTGTATAAAAAGCTGAAACTGGATCCCTTCCTTACATCTTATACAAAAATTAACTCAAGATGGACTAAAGACTTAAACATAAGACCTACAACCATAAAAACCCTAGAAGAAAACCTAGGCAATACTATTCAGGACATAGGCATGGGCAAAGACTTCATGACTAAAACACCAAAAGCAATAGCAACAAAAGCTGAAATAGACAAATGGGATCTAATTAAACTAAAGAGCTTCTGCACAGCAAAAGAAACTATCATCAGAGTGAACAGACAACCTACAAAATGGGAGAAAAATTTTGCAATCTACCCATCTGACAAAGGGCTAATATCTAGAATCTACAAAGAACTTAAACAAATTTACAAGAAAAAAACAACCCCATCCAAAAGTGGGCAAAGGAAGACATTTATGTCTTCTCAAAAGAAGACATTTATGCAGCCAACAGACACATGAAAAAATGCTCATCATCACTGGTCATCAGAGAAATGCAAATCAAAACCACAATGAGATACCATCTCACGCCAGTTAGAATGGTGATCATTAAAAAGTCAGTAAACAACAGGTGCTAGAGAAGATGTGGAGAAATAGGAACACTTTTACACTGTTGGTGGGACTATAAACTACTTCAACCATTGTGGAAGACAGTGTGGCAATTCCTCAAGGATCTAGAACTAGAAATACCATTTGACCCAGCGATCCCATTACTGGGTATATACCCAAAGGTTTATAAATCATGCTGCTATAAAGACACATGCATATGTATGTTTATTGCAGCACTATTCACAATAGCAAAGACTTGGAACCAACCCAAATGTCCATCAATGATAGACTGGATAAAGAAAATATAACACATATACACCATGGAATACTATGTAGCCATAAAAAATGATGAGTTCATGTCCTTTGCAGGGACATGAATGAAGCTGGGCACCGTCATTCTTAGCAAACTATCACAAGGACAGAAAATGAAACACCGCATGTTCTCACTTATAGGTGGGAGTCGAACAATGAGAACACATGGACACAGGGCAGGGAACATCACACACCGGGGCCTGTCATGGGGTGGGGGACTAGGGGACGGATAGGATTAGGAGAAATACCTAATGTAAATGTCGAGTTGATGGGTGCAGCAAACCAGCATGGCACATGTATACCTATGTAACAAACCTGCACGTTGTGCACATGTACCCTAGAACTTAAAGTACAATAAAAAAATTAATTTAAAAAGTTACAGTATGATAGGACTACTGCCAAAGTACATGTACCACAAGAGCAGCTAGCTCTGTCTAGAGTTAAGGAGACTCATAAATTGTAGTATTTGAAGAGTGAGTAAAACCTTCCAAACCTAGAGCACAAAAAAGGCAAGGGGAAGGAGAGCACTGGGACAAATACCTAATGCATGCAGGGCTTAAAATCTAGATGACGGGTTGATAGGTGCAGCAAACTACCATGGCACGTGTGTACCTATGTAACAAACCTGCATGTTCTGCACATGTGTCCCAGAACTTAAAATAATTTTTTTTAAAAGGCACATAATTGTGAAAGAGTGTGGTATATGTTGCAAGTTGGAAAAAATTCTTCGTGTTTGAAGTGTAAAGGATATGACATGAAGTGGCAGACTGGGAAAAATGAGTGAGGACCACTTAGGGAAGGATCTCGGGTCATGCTAAGGGAAATGAGATTTTCTGATCATTCTTAGAGAGCCCTTTCTTGGAAAGATGATTGCTTCTAATGAACCTACATTGCACAGATGATGCTGTTCCAAGTCAATACCTCTGAGAAAAGTAGTCTAAATTTCTTTGCTTAGTTTTCAGTCTCCAGGGGATCTTTGGACAAAGATAAAGACGTGGTTCAGGCATACCTTTCCCAAACGAACCAAAATTATTGAAAATTTAAATTATTGAAATTTTAATTTTAATTATTAAGCTGTTATCTATAAATCTCCCAATTTCTGCTTAAAAGTACATTTGTCCACACATGCACATATGCACACACACGCACACACATCCACACCAGATTCTATACCACGTCTCAGAAATACTAGAGAAACCAGGTGGGCATGCTGGCTCACGCCTATAATTCCAGCACTTTGGGAGGCTGAGGTGGGCGGATCACCTGAGGTCAGGAGTTCGAGACCAACCTGACAAACATGGTGAATCTCTACTTAAATATACAAAATTAGCTGGGTATGGTGGCGCTGCCTGTAATCCCAGCTACTTGGGAGGCTGAGGCAGGAGAATCACTTGAACCCAGGAGGCGGAGGTTGCAGTGAGCCAAGATCACACCATTGCATTCCAGCCTGGGCAACAGGAGCAAAACTCTGTCTCATAAGAAAAAAAAATAAAAGAAAAGAAATATCAGAGAAATCACTTTCAGGTGTTTGAAGTGAAATCTCTTGCATGGTTTTATGTTTTTATTAATGGTACATAATCATTCAGCTGCTTAACTTACAGATCTTAATTTTTAATATTATTATTAAATGGCACAAAAAGAATTATGTATCTGCTTCTCCTACAGCCTGTTGGAATGTTAATAAATGGAATGACAGGACAATTTCTATGATTCTCTAAATCTGGGTTATGAAGTGTATCTTTACTTCCTGACTTCTTGGCAGTATTCATTGAGTCATATATTAAGCATCTGTAGTTTAGCAATATATTGAGTACTAGGGTTAAACTGATGAGCTGAAGAGACAAAGTCTACTAAAACGTTTTGAAGATCTTGGCAAATACAAAGAATATGGCACCAATATCTTGGCAACAAGATATTAACAAAAGAAAGAACCAAACACCCATGGTATTGTGCTATCAGAAGGTGATTTTTAAAAATTTTGGAGCAAGAATATTCCTGCATCCTGGATCATGAGGCCCATATAACATGATTAAGTTTTGGGATCACAAGATACATTATTTAACAGATAATCTCTCCAATTCCTAATAAACTTGTGTATTCTCTTCTGTTATTCTCAAATAATACTTCTCAAAGTGTAGAACCTAAAACAGCAACATTAGCATCACATGGAACTTGTTAAAAATGCAAAATCTCAGAATACAGCAATACAGTAGAAGAATTATAACTTGTGTCCATCTGATAACACAACTTCAGGATACATAAAGCAAAACTGACACAATTGTGAGGATAAACCGTGAATCTTGTCACCGTGGTGAGAGAAGTATTAAACTGAACAACAAACTTGCAGTATGCTCTAGTGAACACATAGGATCCTGAACTCAAGATTTAGGGAATATACAGGCATACTTTGGAGATACTGTGGGTTTGATTCCAGACCACCACAATAAAGCAAATGTCACAGTAATGCAAATCACAAATTTTTTGATTTCCCTACCAGTGCATATAAAAGTTATGTTTATACTGTACTGTAGTCTATTAAGTATACAATAGCATTATGTCTAAAAAACAATGTACATTACTTAATTTAAAAATATTTTATTGCTAAAAACATGCTAAGTCATCTGAGCCTTTAATGAGGAGAGTCTTGCCTTGATGTTTATGGCTGCCCATTGATGAGGGTGGCGGTTGGTGAAGGTTGGGATGGCTGTGGCAGTTTCTTAAAATAAGACAGTGAAATTTGCAATGATTAACTCTTTCATAAAATATTTCTCTGTAACATGCAATGTTATTAGATAGCATTTTACCCATGGTAGAACTTCTTCCAACATTGGAGTCAATCCTCTCAAACTGTGTTGCTGCTTTATCAACTAAGTTTATGTATAATATTCTAAATCATTTGTTGTCATTTTTAACAATGTCCCCAATATCTTTAACAGGAGTAGATTTCATCTAAGAAACAATTTTTTTTTGGTTAATACTTAAGCAATTTCTCATCCATTCAAGTTCAGTCACATCTTCAAGCTCCACTTCTAGTTCTCTTGCTATTTTTACCACAAACTGCAGTTACATCCTTCACTGAAGTCTTGAGCCCTTCAAAATCATCCGTGAGGGGTTTGAAGCTACTTCTTCCCAACCCCTGTTAATGTTGCTTTTTTGACCTCCTCCCAGGAATCACAAGTGTTCTTAATGGCATTTAGAATGGCGAAATCCTTTCCAGAAGGTTTTCAGTTTACTTTGAAAGTCCATCAGAGGACTTTCAAGTCTTATTGTTTAAGAAATACATTTTATAGGGCTATAGCTGCCATAACCCTACAAAATGTATTTCTTAAACAATAAGACTTGGAAGTCAATTTTTCTGTGATCTGTGGGCTGCAAAATGAGTGTTCTGTTAGCAGGCGTGAAAACAGCATTTATCCCCTTGTACGTCTCCATCAAAGCTCTTGGGTGACCAGGTATACTGTCAATAAGCAATAATATTTTAAAAGAAATCTTTTTTTTCTGAGCAATAGATCTCAACAGTGGGCTTCAAATAATCGTAAACCATGCTGTAAACAGATGTGCTGTTGTTAACCAAGCTTTGTTGTTCCGTTTATAGAGCACAGGCAGAGTACTAGATTGAGCATCATTCTTAAGGACCCTTGGATTGTTAGAATGGAAATTGAGCACTGGCTTCAAGCTTAAAGTCACCAGCTGCATTAACCCCTGATGCAAGAGTCAGCTTGTCCTTTGAAGGTTTGACACCAGGCATTGACTTCGTATCTCTACCTATGACAGTCCTAGATGGCATCTTCTTTCCTAGAAAGCTGTTTTGTCTGCATTGAAAATCTCATTTAGCGTAGCCGCCTTCATCAATGATCTTAGCTAGGTCTTCTGGATCACTTGCTGTAACCTTTCCATCAGCATTTGCTGCTTCACCTTGCACTTTTATGTTATGAAGATTAGTTCTTTCCTTAAACCTCATAAGCCAGCTTCTGGTAGCTTTAGACTTTTCTTCAGGAGCTTCCTCACCTCTCTCAGCCTTCAAAGAATTTAAGAAAGTTAGGACTTTGCTCTGAATTAGGCTTTTGGCTAAGCTTAGTGGTATGGCTTGTTTAATTTTCTATCTAGACCACTCAAACTTTCTCCCTATCAGCAGTAAAGACGTTTCACTTTCTTACCATTCATGTGTTCACATGAGTAGCACTTTTAATTTCTGTTAGGAACTTTTCCTTTGCATTCACAACGTGTCTATTTGGCAAAAGAGGCCTACCTTTTCCTTCATCTCAGCTTTTGACATGCCTTCCCACTAAGCTTAGTCATTTCTAGCTTTTCATATAAAGTGAGAGATGTGTGACTCTTCCTTTCACTTAAACACTCACAGGCTATTGCAGGGTTGCTGATTGGCCTTATTTCAATATTGTTGTGTCTCAGGGAATAGAGAGGTGCAGGGAGAGGGCAAGAGACAGGGAAACAACCAGTTGGTGGCACAGTCAGAAAATACACACACACTTATCAATTAAGTTAATTGCCCTATATGGGCCTGGTTTGTGGCATCCCAAAACACAACAGTAGCATCAAAAATCACTGATCATAGGTGACAGATATCAATGGATATAATAATAGTTAAAAAGCTTGAAATATTGTCAGGATTGCCAAAATGTGACACAGAGACATAAAGTGAGGACCTGCTGTTGGAAAAATAGCACCAACAGACTTGCTTTCTGTAGGGTTGCTACAAACTTTCAATTTGTAAAATAACAATGACATCTGCCAGTGCAATAAAGCAAAACACAATAAAACGAAGTATGCCTACACATTTTTTCCAAGTACCAATTAAACATTTACAAAATGGACCATTGTTTAATAAAGCAAATCTAAATAGGCCAGTGATTATTAATATACTATATTCTTTGATCATTATGAAGTTAAATCAGAACATCAATGTAAACAATATAAATAACGTTTAAAGCATTCTTCTGAGTAACTCATGGGTTTACCAAAGAAAATCACATTGGGATAAATATGTTTAAAATTCTGTGTTTCTAAACGAACATGTTTGAGATTTTTTTAAAAAAACAAAATCTTGACCATATTGAGCCGTCAGTCTGTTTTGCAAACTTTCCATTTGATGCTAACACATGCTGAAGTTTGAGATCTACTACCCTAAAGTACCATAATTAATGCCTACTTGAAAATATCTATTAAGAGCAACAAAATAGATGATGAAATATTGATAACGGTTAATACTAAACCACGAAAATTACAAGGAGTATCTGTTTTTAAATGCAGAGTTGATAAATACCATATTCAGTTTTAGAGGGCAGATTTTCACTATCATAGCCCAATAAAATGACTAAGATCTTCATTTTATTATTTAATTTGATTCTCCTTTTATTTTCTGATATTGTTGCAAGTTTTTTTGTTTTGTTTTGTTTAAACTCTGCCGTATAGAATTGAGATGAGAGAAATTTCAAAAGAGTACTATACTGTATTACTGGTTTTTTGGATATATGATTTTTTTCTGTTTGATATATTTTTATTCCCTATAAAATATGTGGATTTAAATGTCTTCTTATCAAAACTATTTGAAGTATGCTGAAAACCTATATATTTTTATATATAGTGTTTTATTAATGAAGTACATCGACTTACTAGTAAAAATTTGCCTATAATAGAAAGAAATGCTTTTGAAATTTCTTACATATTATGGTTCTTATTTATTTTTAATCCAGGAAAATTATATAATAATTATTTTCATGATCTTCAACTTGTTTGTGTTCAGTTGTTTCTATGTGGGACTGAACTTAGTTGCTTGAGTGCCGACATAGATTTTGATTATGATTTTTAAGGAATACCGGTTTTTCTTATCTCTTCTACCTTAAGCTGTCATTGCGAGTGCTTAATTCACCTATCATGTGAAAGAACAGAGCATGCCTCTTCATTAACAGGCTAGTAAAGGTCATATGTTCGTTCCCTTTACAGTTTACCCTGGAGAGTAAATTCAACAGTTTCATTATGTGCCTAGTTTTTACAGATCTAGGGGAAAAGAAATCTCAAAGATTGCTCCAAAACCAGGTCACACGTGCAGGGTGCTACAATGTGTCATCCAACAAAGCTTGCATTATTAATTTTGAATTGCATTTGCTGTATGCTTTAACTAGTAGGGTTATCTCAATTAGTAGGGCCATGATACAACTCTTCAGTCTGAATGCGGTATATTAAAAGTGCATTTAAAACATGCTTTTAATAGGATTAAATCGAGACATGGCATAAAGCTCCTTTGGGGAAAATTTGTGGATTCAGCAGTGGAAGTCTGCATTTTACCAGAAGTGTTAGCATTTTTAGTATAAAGGTGTATATATTATAACACTGAAATCAAGCCATTGGTCTTAGACTTAAATGATGACTCTCTCAAGTTAAGGCAACCAAAATTATGATGTACTTAAATATTGAGCATTTCATATTCCTGAAAGGAAAGTCAACTTCAAAATGTTAATTTATTAGTAACATAATTATTTGCTTTCATCCTTATTTTACAGTGTGATTTTATTCCTAATCTTTCTGACTTAATAATTAAACTTTAACAAAAATAAATTAACTATACTTTAATTAGAAACACTAGTGGAATTAGATTTGTTTTATATGTTATTTCCACACAGTTTTTAAAAAGCCATGATAGTAATGAAAAGAAGAGCAGACAAAACTGTTATAGCTCTTGACTCACTCACTTCTTTGTTATGTAATCTTAAGCAAATTATTAAGCCTCTCTGAAACTTTTTGAGGATTATATGAAAGTATCTTAAAGTACTTAGCACAGTGTCTAACACATAGTTGTAGGCCAGCATAAGTTGTTTCCTTTCATGAATTGAAGCTATGAAAACACATGATATAAATAAAAATATGTAATTCTATTTTTTAAAAAACACCCTTTTTAATATAAGAATAATATAAAAATTAGGAAAAGAAATGACTTCTTTGATATCAAAAACTATCACATCCCATCCTTGATTTCTGAGATATATAATTAATTGCTATTTCTAGATTTTAGTTCTTATTTTAAAAACATTGCTTACCTATAGTTGCTCTTTAAAATAGATAGATAGATAGATAGATAGATAGATAGATAGATAGATAGATAGAATGTTTGGAGTTACTGAAGAAAATAAGCATTACAAATCATGTAGTGGAGTCTAGGATATGATTTTTTTTTCAAAGGGAATAATTTTGTAGCTCCAAACCCTAGAGTTTTTCTAAAATGCTGGAACATCTGTCTTGGAATGGGAGTTATCATAGTGGCCAAACCGACTTCAGATTGACATCAAGTTGATGGATATGCAGTAAGTCAAAGGAACACAGAATGATGAAATTATTTTTATTTTCCATATCAGCATTGTGTCAAAAGGAAAAAAAAATCCAGTAGTGCCTTTCTTTGAGAGAACAAACACCACAGCACTGTCCTGTGTTATTATTGGATGTTTTCAATTTTTTTTTTTTTTTGCTTTTATTCTTGTATTGTAGTACATGGCATCTTAATTGCTGTGGCCAAGCAGTTTATTCAGGTTATGAAAAAAAAGTTGGGTAAGCATCAGACAGCAGCAGGACTGGAGAAGATACATATAAGCATGTACAAAGATACATATAAGCAAAAGGCTTATACAAAAGGCTATCAGACTTTATACATTTAAAAAAACTATCAGCTCTCCACCTTTTTATCTCAAATTTTAATGGAATTTGTTTGATTTCTTCTTTGTCATTAGAATGCTCATGATTCTAGCAGGAAAGTTGGGAAGAAAAATGCCTACTCAGGTGAAGAGCATTAGGATATACTGCATACAACTGCATTAGACCAGCACATCTGTTGGACATACTTAGTGTGTCACTCAGCAGTGAAATAGATTATCAAAGCTTTTCTAATAAGTGACATAGGGAATTCCCCAACAATAAAAAGAAAGAGCACATGAAGTAAATCTTTGCACGTTTGGGTAATGTTTAAAGCCCATGTGGGGTATAAGATTTAAGAGAAAATCTAGAAGACATGACACAGAATAAAATAGTAAAAGAAAAAGCTTTTACTTTTGGAACTGTTACAAAGTTTACAAAAGGGGATTTGATGTAAAAGCAAATGAAACTCATTCAATATACTCTATTTATATTCTCACTTTGGTGCTTTAAAGAGTAGAAAATAATATAAAGATACCATATCATTTTGTAGTTTAGATTTGTCATCCTCATTGAGCCCACATTTTTCAATATCATCATCATTTATTACTAGTGTTATTTCTAACAATTTGCAGAAATAAACATAATTGATCTTTTGAATACTATATAACTTAAAGCATGAGATGCAACAAATCATTTCTAGATTTCAGAAAAATTATCCTTATAGTTTCTATGTCTCTAAACATCCAAATGAGAACTTTAAAAAAAAATTCATAATGAAGTATCTTTATCCCTCTTAGAATCTGAGTAAGGGAAAAAATTAAAATACAGTTGCTGAAACCATTGTACTAGATTAGCATTTCCTGAAATGTATTCTTTGTTTGTTTATGTTACAGAAGAAGACTAGTTCTTTGGAAGATAAAGTTAGGAAACATAGGCTAAGTTAAGTCTCTTTACTGCAGAATGTCTGAGAGCTTTAAATTTGCAGATAAGCATAGTGGCTCTCCATGAGGGAGGATTCTGTATTGTGTTGCCCAATCTTATTCCACTGTGGAACCTTGTTTAAATGGAGAATCATGTGAGAAATTTGTATTCTGTGCAATATGCTCTGAGTAATACTGGGCCAGAGGATCTTTAAGGTTCCTTCTAACTACAGACATTTACATTTTTCTGAGACTTGACTGCACTGAGTATGATTTGTGCCATAACTTCTTTCTTGACTTCTAGTCATTTTGAATTGGTAAATTCTCCCTGACAGTAGACGGCACCCTCTGGGGACATATAGCTGTCCTCAGTTAAATGTCCCTTGGATTATATGGCAACATACCTCCTGGTTTCCTACTACTGCTTATTCTAAGGCCTTTCTAAACTGGTTCATTGCAACTGTGATTGACATGTCCTCCTGGCTAAGTTTTCCTACAACAGGTGCTTAAGTGTCATCCCCTCCTAGAAGTCTTCCCTGACCATATTCCTTTCCTTCATTGCTTTCAAAATACCTGTATACAGGGGTTTGTTTTTCCATTTCCCCCTGTAGTTTATGATCTTCTTCATCTTTTCATCCTCAGCGTTTAGCTCAGTGATTAGGAACAGTGATAAGGAGCACAGTATTCAGCTGAGGAATTTTCTAGGTTATCTGTTTTATGCTTTGTAAATCTGTTTTGAATGGACAGATGAAGAAACTAACAAAAAAGAGCTTATTTATAAGGTTATCCGACAAAAGTTTTTCTTTTTGGAGCATTTGCTGATAATAAACCATGGCTTTCTTTTTTGCTTTTTAGTCTTTGCACTGGCTATGCAATAATTGCAATTTCATATTTGTAAAATAATTTTTCAGTTGTAGTTACTATTGACCCATATGGTGTCTGAGGCAGATACAGAATAATCATTTCGAATATTGGACATGACTAAACATTTTTACCTGTACATTTGTATTGCTAGCATTTATTAATGGTATAAATTGGTGAGGAATAAGAACTTAATGGATCTCACTTCTGTGCTTTGCATGTAAAGAATGAGACAGAGGTACCTGAGGAGAGCTGATATTATGACCATAGTTACATAGTCTTTATATATGCAGAAGTAGCACTTTTGTCCCTATGTAAGTTTTTAATGAATTTAATAATTATTACTAATGAGTTTTTAGATTATCTGTTGTTCTGAGGTCTAGATAAAACTCAGTAAAAACTATGTGAGAAAACCTTAAACACCATGGCCTATTATGCTTTTTTAACATTATATATTTTATGTTAATCATTCTTTATTTTCTCCAAAAATCATTCTTTATTGTTTCTTTTTCTTTACAGCAACTTAATATTGTGTTCTAAATGTTGTTGTTTTCTATTGTTATTTTAAAGTTCACATCCAGAAAATCTTGGGTTTACTGTTTTTAAATATATAAAAACTAATTAGGCTTTTGCAATTGTGATGTTCTTAGTAATTATATTTCCTTGAGTTCACAATTTTTGTGCTTTTCTCAATCAAGTTGTAAATTTATGATTATTTACTGTGAGGTATGTATGCCACTCCTTAGTCCAGAATAATATTATTTGTCACAGGTCTCTATATATTTCTTCTTATATAACTAAGTTCGTCTCCTTTTTTCTTTTAGATGCAACTAACTAAAAGTTGTTCTCTCCATGCTAACAGCATGACACTTTTTCTTGCTGAGACATTAAAAATAAAAAGTACTGATACTTGCTACCAGATGGGCTGATAGATTTGGAAAATTGATTCAGCATTTACTTATTTGTACCTGGGAGGAGCTGATGTTATAACTATTATTATATAGTCTGTAAATATACACAAACAGCAGCTATGTTAATATGTAAAATTTTTAATGAATTTGACATAGTTATAACTAGTGAGTTTGGGGGGTATCTGCAGACACTTATTATTGCTCTTTTCTTTCCATCGTGACCTATAAAGAGACCCTAGCACAGCTGAGCTAAGACTTCAGTCACCTGGTTTTTGCTCTTAGGTTAAATTAGAACTGCCTTAGCCCTTAACATGAAACTTCAAAGGAAATGAAATCCTAAATGTAAATATCCCCTTTCTCTCTTTGCTTATTATCTCAAAACACATAGTATACAAACTCATAATGCCTTTATTCAGGCACTTTCTTACTTGGAGGCACTGTTCACTCCAGTGGTGCTTTTTAGAGACATGGGAATTATTGAAGCATGGTAATGTATTGGAATTAGAATTACATTAAATAGAACCACTAATCACTATACCACTTTAGGTGAGCTACTGTATTTTAGAAAATGAGGAAGAAACTTTAGAAAATGAGGAAGAAACATTATTGAATGTTACCCCAGACCCAAAGGCTCATGGGATTTAACAGTGTTTTCAAGAGGAACTCTCTAGATACATTTTCTAATGCCATCTTAAATATATGAGACAAATAAGCATGTCTTGATGATTGTTACAAAGCAAGAGACCTCTTTGATTTTCTGTGATTTTGAATAAAGTATATTCAGATAAAAGTTTCCCATAAATAGTGACATGTACATGGAAGCAATAAATTATTCCCTTATTTTGATTATTGTTTGCTTCCAAGCGAATAAATATGTAAGAAACAAAATAAAAAGAGCATTAAATTAGTATTAAGCTGTGATTCACAGGCTGTGTGTATTGGTCATTCTGACCATTGACAAATTATTTAACTTTCATGTGCCTTTCATTTGTTCACTAATACCATACACATAGTAATGACTTATGTAGATAAAATATTCATACTTAGAAATTATTGGAAAATGGTACTTGTCAGTTTATACTGTATCTTTTTTACCCACACTGATTTTTAAAACATATGACAATATTTAAACTGAATGAACATGAGAAAGAATAAAATGTCAGAAAATGTTCTTACATGTATTTTGATGACGAATCCAATAAAGTTTATGCATATGTGAAATGATAGGATGGGCAGTGCTAGATATATTACTGGTGTTGTGATTACAAATCTTCCCAGTTTACAATCATTGCCTAAAATATTTTGACACAGAAGTGTTTATGAAATGCCCTAGTGCCTTGGTCATTGTCTTAGTGTAATGTGGAAACTACTAAGAATTATAACAACTTGAAATAAGCAAAAATACATTTTGCTAGATGTTTTTATTTATAGTTAATTTGAACATTTCTTGCTTGGCCCTCAAATGTATATTAAAGCATCACAAAACTTCTTCAAAACTTGAGAGTATAATTTTGTTAACTTTGTAGATGGAATATTGGAGTACATGTGTATTTTTAAATAAAGGTAATAAAGTGGAAAAAGTGTGACTGACCATTGGAGTTGGGTAGAAACCCTACTGTGCCACATTCTGGTTAGAAAAGTAAATTAGTAATTCTTCATGCATGCTTTCTGCCCTCTTTCTATGCATATATATGTGTGTGTATATATATACACACACACTTATGTAATTTGGTTTTTTTAGTAAATGAGATATGCTACATATGGTTATTCAACTTGCTTTTTTATCTAATATTTGTCTTGAAAATCTTTCCGTATTAATTTGTTTCAGGTCATCTTATTCTTTTTAGTGACTTTTCTATTTCATAATATTGCACTATATTTAGCCTCTTCCATATTTAGGTTGCTTTTTGTCATTACAAATAGTGCTGTGCCTTGTGTCTACATTTTCAAACTCTTGTGCAAACATTTCTATAGAATAAGCTCCTACAAGTGGTATTGCTTGATGCAGGGTGTATGTATTTTCAGTTTTATTGGGATAAGCCAAAAGTCTGTGTAGCCCAGAACCTTTTTTTTTTCTTTTTTTTTTTTTCTTTTTTTTTTTTCTGAGTCAGAGTATTGTTCTGTCACCCAGGCTAGAGTACAGTTTTGAGATCCCAGCTCACTGCAGCCTCAAACTCCTGGGCTCAAGCGATTCTCCTGCTTCAACCTCCCGAGTAGCTGGGACTTCAGGCACATGCCACCAAGCCTGGCTAATTTTTAAAATATTTTTCATAGAGACAAGGTCTCACCATGTTGTCTGGGCTGGTCTCAAACTCCTGGCCTCAATTGATCCTCCCAAACTGCTGGAATGCAGGTGTGAGCCACCACACCTGGCCAACCATTTTGAATAAAAGCTTATCTTTTCAACTTTTTCAGGTTCTCTTCTTCTTAATTTCCCCCAGAAAATTACTGATTTCCTCTAGATTTTCCAGTGTATGACCCTGTGGTTTTAAATGTTTATGTTTGCATGTATGTGTATTTACTTTTTAAAATTTCTTCTGCATCTCTACTTATGTCACTTTAATAATTTCTTATGAATTTTATTACAGTCTTTTTTTCCTTGAGTAGACTTTCTAAAGGCTTGTCTGTTTTTGAGCAATTTGATGAGTTTGCTTAAATATAAACCTGTTCTTTTCTTTCTTTTTGAGTAACCCTATTTTTTTTCTACGGGTGTTCTTGAATGCTTTTTGGTATTTCTTGGTATTTCACAGTTTCATCACAATTTGCTTGTTTGTATCTACTTTGCATCTTCTTGAGTTCTCTTTGCAACCTGAGAACCTGTGCCTTTCTAAAGTTCTGAGGAAATCTATTTCTATTATGTCTTTGATTATGTCTTCCCTCCATTCTTTCTTTTAGTTAAGAACTTCTCTTTGATAGATGTTAGAACATATAGATCTTTCTTCTGTCCTTCTAACTCTGTGACCTTGAAAATTTTTAACTTCTGTGTTTTTCAGTTTCCTCATCTGTAAAGTGGGGATAATAATTGTAAATATATCATAGAATCATTTTGAGAATTAAGTGAAATATATGCACATGTACAAACACTAAGGTACATAGTAAACATTCAATAAATATTAACTTCAATAATGATAATATTGTCACTTAACATTTTTTGTAAGCCTCCGCATTCAGGGAAAATTCCTTCATTTAGTCTTCAACTGTATCCATTCTGTTCATTTCATGTATGGAGTTCTCTTTTGATGGTCAAAATTTAGTTACCAAGACGCAATCAATATCTTCCCACATCATGTTAAGGATATTATTTACAGTGATAGTGAATCCAAAAACTTCTGTTTACCTTGTTGATTGATTCCTCTACTTAATTGTTTTATGGTGTTATTGTTGTTTGTATTGTTCTCGTTTGTTTTATCTCTTTCGTAAGATTGGTTTACCTCAACTGCCTAGTAATTCTATGTTGGTTGTTCCTCTTTATATTTGATAATCTCTGTAATCCTGTCATTTCAACTCATTATGCCCTGTCTCCATTGATCGTGTCAGTAGCAAAATGTGTTGCTGGTACAGACATACTGGTAGGTTGTCATGACTTTTAGGGGTCAGTAATTACCTTTCTTTGCCTCACTGGCCCCAGCACCTCTGATACTCACCGCATTTATCTGTTGTCAAACACTGCCTGCACCCCTACTTATCACATACAAGGGAGGTGCCATTGTTTAGCTACTTTAATAATAATTCAGTTTGATATTTGCCCCAAGGCTATCTCCTGTGCTTGGTATCCATTGACTCTAAAATTAGAACATTCTTAGAACTTTTTCCATGTTTGTGTAGTCATCTGAATGTGATTGGGCTTTGATTTCC
The DNA here is from genome assembly GCF_047675955.1 of Chlorocebus sabaeus. Classification (NCBI taxonomy): domain Eukaryota; kingdom Metazoa; phylum Chordata; class Mammalia; order Primates; family Cercopithecidae; genus Chlorocebus; species Chlorocebus sabaeus. Next base: position 32,500,221 of record NC_132918.1, on the reverse strand, counting down.
TCTAATCATTTTTCTGTACTTCTGTTCTCATCTGCTTTCTGGTTTTTTAAGAATTTCTCAACATTTGCAGTGTATTCATGGTGATGCAGTATCAAAGACTGGGCTACATATAGAAAACAACGTTGGGATGAGGGTTATTAAAGCCCTATAAAGAGATTTTCTGTGAAAATATTAATACAGCCTTTTCTGAAAGGACGTGAGTCAGACACCCCGTCAGTATTTTCCAATTCTTGATTTGATGATTCATGCCCATAGGGTATATAAAATACTTCCCCAAATCATTTAAAATCTGACTTAAGCAAACAGCTACACTAATTGAAAAAGCCAATCCCCTATGGAATTTTAAAAATAAAATTGGTAAAGATGTGAATAAATTCTAGTAATATACTACCAGTAACACATCCTGAATCATGCCCTGATTAGCCCCTTGTCACCTCTGCAGCTCTTCTTCTGATCTCCATCAACTGAGTGAAACAGCCATAAAGGAATTCTTTTCTGAAAGGAGACATCACTTTAGAAGGGGCAACACAGCCTGGTACAGTGGCTCATGCCTATAATCCCAGCATGTTGGCAGGCTGACACAAGCAGATCACCGGACGTCAGGAGTTCACAACCAGCCTGGCCAACATGGGGAAACCCCATCTCTACTAAAAATACAAAAATCAGCCAGGTGTGGTGGTGCACGCCTGTAATCCCAGCTACTTGGGAGGCTGAGGCAGGAGAATCGCTTGAACCCAGGAAGCGGAGGTTGCAGTAAGCCAAGATCGTGACATTGCACTCCAGCCTGGGTGATAGAGTAAGACTCCATTTCAATAAAAAAAGAAGGAGTAACACAATTTTTATATTAATTTTCTAAATCCTTTTCATTCATTCGTTTAGGAAACATTCCTTGAACACCTGCTGTACTAGGCAAAGTGGACATAACAAACAACCCAAAACTTCAGTACCTTAAAATAATATACATGTGTTTTTTGCTTATGTTGCAATATAATGCCAGTCATGAGGAACACACTTCTCCTTGCAGAACTTAGAAACCAAGATTCCTTTAACCTTGTGGTTTGCCCTCTTTGAGTCCTTGATTGAACCAGTAGATGGTGAAAGAAAGTGAGGATTACATGAGGGTTTTTTTTTTATAGGCCAGCTGTGGAAACATTATACACATCACTTAGGCTCACATTCCATTAGCCTGAACTCAGGTAAACAGCTACACTTAAGTGCCAGGGAGACTAGAAGATGTAGTCTGGCTAAAGATTCGTGAAGTAAACACTGACAATTTCTGTCACAACTACTATGTGCCCAGCTCTCAAAGAGACAAGTATATGTTCTTCAGTGAAGAGAATAAAGTGCAATACATCCCATAAAGAAGGTATTAAAGTACCTATGGAAAAAAGAAGCAACAGTTATATCCACTTGGGGACAAAGGGTGTTGACTGGGGAAGTTTTCACAGAAGAGAGTGATATTTGAAGTAAAACTTTCTGGTATGATTTTTTCAGCAAGAAATTGAGAATGGGCGTCCCAGCAGTAACAAAGGTATAGCAATTCAAACAAAAGGCAGCGTGGCCCAGCAAGGCTAGATTATATAGATCCTCTAAGTGAGAAAGGAGAAGTAGTAGATGATGATATTGAAAGGTTACATTGAGATTAGGCTATGAGGGGCTGTTTAAAAAATTTTTTAAATTGATGCATGATAGTTGTATGAAGGGTTTTAAATGGTATGTGAAGGTATTTTAGGGGTGTGTGTGTGTAGATGTATGTATGCAGCAAGGCACCCTCAAGTGTTTTTAGCAGACAGTGACATCATATTTGGATTTTAGAAAGGTACATTTATTTATTTAATAATTATTGAACATCTCTGTGTCCTAAATACTGTGCTTACTGCTAAGGATATGAAACAATGAACATGTTCCTTGTTCTGGTGGTAATATGGAGAGTTCATTGGAAGTACTAGTATTAGAAGTACAGAGATCAAATAGTAGCTCCTTTCTTGTTCAAAATAAAAAGAAATGAGGTCCTGAATGTGAGTATTGTCAGTGAAATAGAAAGGAATGAATGGACTCTAGATGTAATTTGTGGAGTTGGATCCAATAGAACTGCTGGTTCTGGTACAATCAGCTGGTACTGCATAAGGATAAGAGTTGAAGGAAAGTGTCACAGAGGTTTTCAATCTGAGAGATTAGTTGGCTGGTGAAAATAGCACATACTATGGGAAGAGCATCAGGTTTGAGAGAAAGATTGTGTGTTCAACTGTGGATGTGATTTTGAAATATCTATTTTGCAGTGTCCAGGAAGTAATTGGAAAAAAACAATTCTAGTGATCAGGAGAGGGACCATAGATAGGTATGGCTATGATAGACATATGTGTTACAGTTTAGACCTTCTATATACAGCCCAAGAATAGAATGCCAAGAAGGCAAAGGTGAGCAAAAGAAACAGCAGCCCAAAAAGGCTGACAGATAATTCTCAGAATTAGGAGACCATTTCCAGAAAGATGTGGTTGGTTCACTGTTTCTGTGTTTTTTGTTTTTTGTGTTTTGTGTATGTTTGTGTATGTTTTGTTTTTTTGTTTGTTTTTGTTTTGTTTTGTATTTAATAGGATAAAACTGAGTTAACCTAGATTTGGCTCTTACAGACTTTGGGGGGACCATTGCAAATGCTGTGGGGACAAAAGCTGGTGGGAACAAGAAAAGGCAGTAGCTTGGTTAAAGGAAGAGTAAATGTTTTACAGGATTTGTGAGACTTGAATATATTTATAGTCTGAGGATAGGGAAGAGAGAGTTTGAACTTTAAGAAGCAAACAGAATCCTGAAGGGTATGAAAAAGGATATGTTCTAAAGTGCGAATGGATGGGTTTGCTTTCTGAAACAAGCCAAAGAAGTAAGGATTGATGAACATAAAAGTTTGGAGTCACATGGAAGTGAGTCTAAGAATATAGAAGGGAGTGTGGGGAGTTGGTATGGGGTTATTGCCATTTATAATAAAGACAGCACAGTAAGTTGTAGGAAATGAGAATGGACACTAACTATGGATGCTAAGGAGGAGCAATATGGAAACATCCATGTTAACTTCTAAAATATTGGTTTTTGGTAGAGTCAATAAATAGCATTTATACACTGTTTCGTAGGGAGCCTCTGCAGCAAAAACAGAAAAAAACAGTGGTCAAATGTGTTATAGGTTGGTACAAAATTAATTACAGTTTTTGCTATTTTAATGGTTTTTGCCATTAAAATAGCAAAAACTGCAATTACTAAAAATGGCAAAAACCGCAATTACTTTTGCACTAACCTAATAGCAACAGCTTAGCAAAACAACAGAGGAAGTAAGGTATCTATAAGCATGGAATAGAAATGACTCTTGGGGTCCAGGGTGGGTAGTGAAGGAAGTGAAGCCTAGAGGGGACAGGGGTTAGCCAGAGAGAGTGGAAGAACCAGGGGACTGGAACTTGTGTACAAGATGAGTAAAAGATGTAATTACTTTGGTAAATGAAGTGCTTAATAGTAGTTCCTGGTATCCAAATAGGATCATGAATCATTAGAGCAGGTCTGACCACTTACTCATTATGCTCTTTGGTGTCAAATTTCATAGCACATCTAATAGATTCAGTATCCCTGTTTGTAAAATGGAATTGCCACCTTTTTGAGAATACAGAAATTTGCAGATTAAATTAAATCACATATGAATTCCATGAGTTCTTCCTTTATTCACACTTAAATCATAATATTATACAGCAGTCAGAAAGACGAACATTTTTTCCAGATTTCCTTAATAGTCAATGAGGAGTTTATCCAAAGGACTCAATTTAAGTAATTGTTCCCTTCAA